>NC_056725.1:1694576543-1694764043 GCF_019279795.1 Protopterus annectens | reverse complement strand
AAATTATTGCTCTAGGGTAAAATAGCACATTTAAAATTATCCAGCTCTTCACAAATAGCAGACCTGTTTTGTACTCTGTTCTGGTATGGGAAGTCGTATACAAACATGAGGTCCATCAGTAACACGTCTAGCATTATATCTAACTTGCTGCATGATGCTGACATTGCATTCATGATGGAAAGGTGACTATACATGAACTTTAATCCAGTTTGTTTGTAGTTATGACTCCAGTGTCTCCATTGTTCAGTGCCTTGGGTAGGACATGACTGAGAGTCCATTGGCCCCATTATTCAGTAGCCTGGATAGGACATGAGTGAGAGTCCAGTGTCAACATTTTTCAGTGCCCCAGGTAGGATATGATTGTGAGAGTACAGTATCTTCATTATTCAGAGCCCTGTGTAGGATATAAATAAGTGTTCAGTGTCTCCATTATTCAGTGCCCTGGGTAGGACATGGCTGACAGTCCAGTGTCTCCATTACTTTGTGCCCTAGGTAGAACATAATTGTAAGAGTCAAGCATCTCCATTATTCAGTGCCCTAGTCAGTACATGATTAAAAGTCCAGTGTCTCCATTACTCTGTGCCCTAAGTAGGACATGGCTGTGAGAGCTTAGGATCTCCATTATTCAGTACCCTAGGTAGGACATGATTGAGAATCCAGTGTCTCCATTGTTCAGTACTCTAGGTAGGACATGATTGAGAGTCCAGTATCTCCATTACTCAGTACTCTATGTAAGACATGATAGAGAGTCCAGTGTTTCCATTACACTGTGCCCAAGGTAGGACATGATTAAGAGTCTAGTGTCTCATTATTCAGTGCCCTAGCTAGGATGTGATTGAGAGTCTAGTATCTCCATTATTCAGTAGACTAGGTAGGACATGATTGAGAGTCCAGTGTCTCCATTACACTGTGCCCTAGGTAGGACATGATTAAGAGTCTAGTGTCTCAATTATTCAGTGCCCTAGCTAGGATGTGATTGAGAGTCTAGTATCTCCATTATTCAGTAGACTAGGTAGGACATAATTGAGAGTCCAGTGTCTCCATTATTCAGTGCCATGGGTAGGACATTATTGACAGATGGGAGTATTACTGTTTCAGACCAGAACTGCAAATGACCCTAGTTGCCAGTAAGATCATCCTTGCCTCTGAGTATGTGATAGGTACAGTTACAACTTGTAGGTTTCTCCTAATGCATCATCTGTTTGGTTGCATGCAGAAATTCCTGCAAGACTTTCATGACTTCCTTATCATCTCTGTATTGTGCCAGTAAGCTCTTGACTCTTTGTGATTTTAACATTGGGTCATTGAGGGCAGAGTGACTCTTTTTATACACTTTTTCTGCATTATGATTGGACTTGTGCTTGATCATGACATCATCATCTTTTCAAATCACCATTTAGGACAGATTCTGGATTTGATTTTCTAATTGCATGTAAATATATCTGCTTTGGAGGTCGAACCTACTGTCTCTTGGTCACATTACTTCCTTCTCCACATTACACCAGAGCTCCCCTATATTAATTTCTAGATCTTAAGCTGATGGAGTGCCATAGCATGAGTAAAATAATGCCTAGCTCATTTAATGCTGCTTCTGAAATGCATCTGTACTGCTTGTGGCAAAGCAAGTCAATCTCTTACAATTTGCGTTTGCACATGTCCTGTCCCACTTAGGGAATAAGTGCCTTGAGCTCGGCTCCATGAAGCATGAGAGACAAAGGCTGGAACCTGGATGGAGACAATCTAGACTCTAGAGTGACGGCAGGAACTGAATAACTATTAAGTTCATTACCACTCTGAGGGAGATCTTGGCAATGGCAACATAATCAGCCATGCTTTTTCGGGTCCTTGAAGGACTGTCAAACCCTAACTACATTCTACTCATAGAACTTTTATTTACCTACATTTTAAGCTCAGTTTTTCTCTTAGATAGTTGCCGCTATAGGTCAGCATTATTTTCTAATGTATCAATGAATATAGAATGTATTCAAACTGTGAATCATTGTATATGACCTGGAGTGAGTTTCAAGTTCCATGGTAGGATAAGTTCATTGCTTTGAACTCAAATATGCACCCAACACTTAGACATGACCTATATCCGTGGTGGTGGTGCTGCGGTAGCGTTGTCACCTCACAGTAAGACGCTGTCTCCAGTTCGACTCTCAGTCAGAGTGTCTTCTGCGTGGAGACATGCGTGAATGGGCGTACCTTCGTTAAAGGTTGTGCGTCAGGGCTGGCAACTCAGTACGTAAAAATCAACTGCCAATCATTAGCAGACCGGAGTTCCGCTGTGGCGACCCCTAACCGGGAAAAGCCGAAAGTCACAACAACTTAGATGTGACCTAGATGTATTGGAGCCAACAACACTTAGACATGACCTAGATGTAGTGGAGCCAACAACACTTAGACATGAACTAGATGTATTGGAGCCAACAGCACTTAAACATGACCTAGATGTAGTGGAGCCAACAACACTTAGACATGAACTAGATGTATTGGAGCCAACATGTAGTGGAGCCAACAACACTTAAACATGAACTAGGTGTATTGGAGCCAACAACACTTAGACATGACCTAGATGTAGTGGAGCCAACAACACTTAGACATGAACTAGATGTACTGGAGCCAACAACACTTAGACATGACCTAGATGCAGTGAAGCCAACAACACTTAGACATGACCTAGATATATTGGAGCCAACAACACTTAGACAAGACCTAGATGTAGTGGAGCCAGCAACACTTAGACATGAATGATATTTATTGGAGCCAACAACACTTAGACATGACCTAGATGTATTTGAGCCAGTAACACTTAGACATGACCTAGATGTATTGGAGCAAACAACACTTAGACATTTGCATATATTCTATATCCATTGATTTAAGCTCCACAAAGCCATATTGGTGTCCTGCAGACTTCAAGAGCAACAGGAAGGAGAAAGAGATACTCTAAGTGCTTCCATTTGGATTTTTTTCAGAATTTACTGCTTTCTGCACTTGTTTTTAGCCATTTTTTTAATTTAACTGCATTTATTTAAACTGTATTTGCTTTAGTACTGTTACAGACTCAAGTCTGCTAGCTTGCACTGCAGTTAAAGTTTTTTACTACTGTTTTAGCTGCTTTTCTGCAAAACAAACAAACAAACAAAAAAGTTCTAAGCTTGTTTCCCACCTTTCCTGTAACTAGTCTAGTCCAGATAAAGATTTGCTGTATCCAGGACTGTTTTGTAAGTTTCTGAGTTCCCCAGACCTTTCTGTGTTAGAGGGAAGCCTTCTAGCTTATCAGTGGAGTGGTAAGCACTAGGTAGCCTATCTACCACAAGAGGAGTGGTTTCTGGTCCAGAAATTATAGTTTATTGGCCATTTGGGCAGTTTTTCCATCCATTCCAACTTTCTGGTTTAAAGGCCGGTGTTTGTGTGGGTTTGTGCGTGTTTAAATTCTGTGGATCCAGATTTGGCATCCTGCAGACTACAAGAGCAACAGGAAAGAGAAACAGATACTCTAAGTGCCTCCATTTTGATTTTTTCAAATGTACTGCTTTCTGCTCTAGTTTTTAGCCATTTTTTTTTTAATTTAATTGCATTTATTTAAACTGTATTTGCTTTAATATTGCTACACACTCAAGTGTGTTAGCTTGCACTGCATTTAAAGTGTTTTTACTACTGTTTTAGCTGCTTTTCTGCAAAAAAAAAGTAAACAAAAGTTCTAAGCTTGCTTCCCGCCTTCCCTGTAAGTAGTCTAGTCCAGATACATATATTCTGTATCCAGGACTGTTTTGTAGGTTTCTGAGTCCCTCAGACCTTTCTTTGTTGGAGAGAAGCCTTGTAGCTTATCAGTGGGAGTGGTAAGCACTAGGTAGCCTATCTACCACAAATGCAGTAGTTTCTGGCCCAGAAATTGTACTTTATTTGCCATTTGGGTAGTTATTACACCCCTTTCAACTTTCTGGTTTAAAAGCCCATGTTTGCGTGGGTTTGTGCACCATGCAGAGGCGCTCAGCTGAGGTAAACTATTACCAGTGCCAGAAAATCTGCTCTTCAATTTTTCCTTTAGAACGTGCTTGTTCTTTTACTTCTTGCACTTAGGTAGTTTAATTGACTAGCACTTTAACAGATTTTAGTAGCATTTATTGTAGCACACTTAGGTGCTATCAGCACTAGCTGTTCCTACGCAGTAGCAGTACCAGTACTTAGTAGTTATGACCACCCCCTCCTGGTATGATTGTAGAACAATTTTCTGTGCTTTCTCCTGCTAACCTCGTATACTTGGACATTCTGAGACAGTGTGGCAACTGTCTCATGTACACAAACAACCCTCTCCTCTTACCTCCCAACATTCATGTATGTGAAAGATGCACTTATATCACCAAAACTGGAAGCAGTGCACTCTCTAGCTAAGAAAGGGCTATCTGGACAAGAGGAGAAGATCAACACTTGCAACTCACTACATGGAACACACAGCCCTCCAAAACACCAACCATCACAACTCACACATAGAAACACAAACCAGACACCCACCTTCATGGAAGCTCTCAATAAAAATTTACCCTAACAACAGAGACCCCCCAAAACAGAAATGCACTTGACCCCCACAACACCAACCTCAGAACACATAGCTCATCACCACAGTATGCCCCTCAACCTAAGCTCTTAAGGCAAAACACTTTACCCAATGTATTAATCACAGGAGACTCAGTTGTAAGGCACACTGATGTTCCACTCACTAGGTTGAATAAGGAGAATGTGACAGTCAGTTATCTATCAGGTGCCAGGATCCACCACATAACACATGTACTCAGGTCACTCCACAAGTACAAATATGACTCAGTCATTGTCTGTGTGGGTATGAACATGTACTCAGGTCACTCCACAAGTACAAATATGACTCAGTCATTGTCTGTGTGGGTATGAATGACCTGAGATGTACCTCCCTGGACTACATGAAAAGAGATGTGATGGAACTCTCGGATTATGTGGCCCAGGCAGGTATGACCCTAGCCCTGAGCAGTATTCTACCGTCACCCAGAATGATACCACAGTACAAGCAGAAAATGATTGACTTCGACAACTGGCTAAGTTTCTGGTGTCATTCTAAGGGGATCCAGTATCTGTCTGCCTGGGGCGACATGATCGACAGACCTCGATGCTTTGCCAGAGACAGCTTGCATCTGTATAATGTCTTTTTAGGTAGTGTTCCAAAGACCAGAATTTCACCGTAACAGTTTCAAACAAGTGCAATCTGAGGGTCATGCTGCTCAATGCTAGAAATCTAAATCTCAAGATGCACTCACTCGAAGCTCTCCTCAAAATGGAGAATGTTGACGTCTGTGCTGTAACAGAGACCTGGTTTAAAGAGGCAGAAAGCACCCTTGTGCCCCCAGGCTGCAACTCATTCCATACCTTTTGGCCCCAGAATATGGCCAGAAGCTCCAAAGGTGATGTTGTCTCCATATTCATAAAGGATACACACAACACTAGACTGGTAGCCCAACATAATGTATCCGAGATACTTCAGGTACAACTAACACTGGGTATTAGACATTACAAGTCATAGCCTGCTACATAACCCCAACCATGCCCCTAGAGTCTCACTCCAAGTTCCTAAGCACCCTGGAATCTAACAAGGTCCAGCCAAATACTCTCATACTGGGTGACTTCAACTACACTTCCATCAACTGGGATAACTATTCAAGTACCAATGTACAGACCTAATGCTTCCTGGAAGTTATCAGTTCCAGTGCCCTAGACCAGCTCAATCTGACCCCCACTAGAAGAAGCAACATCCTCGACCTGGTTATCACCAACATGGGAGACTGTTGCTCCACACCTATAGTCAATTAATCCCTTGTTAAATACGACCACAAACTGATCACCATGGAAATCTTCATCTCACCTACACACCCCCCCCCCCACTAAGGTGACCACCCTGAAAAACTTTTTCAAAGATGACTTTGGGCTCCTAAAAAACAGAGTTGGCTAACCTCTCGGCACCCATGCCAATGGAAAATAGCTGCATGACTGCTGAATCATACACCCAATGCACTGTACAAGCATGTACACAAATGCATGGATCTTGCCATGGCAAACAGAACCAAGACACTCTCCCTCAAAAAAAAGGAAGCCAATCTGGTGGTCCCCAGCCATCAATAAACTCTACAACAGAAGGAAGAAACTGTTGCAGAAAAAAATGAAAAAAACTCCCATATCAGACTCAACAAAAATTTGAAATCCCTAATCAAATCTTCTAAAGCCAGCTATGAAGGCAAAATTGCAGCTGACTCCAAAAACAACCACAAAGCCTTCTATAGCTATATCACGAACCTCCAAGGTACTGCACAGATTTGCTCTGAGTTACTACACAATGGTACCTCTTATACTGAACCAACAGATATAGCCAACATACTGGCCAATGGATTCAGTGCCAAATTTACCCCCCCCAAAATCCCTCACGCAATACCAGAAAAAACCCTGCTACCCATCATTTCTGCCACACAGGAGAAAGCTGCATTGTCCAAAGCCAAGAATATAGTGTCCATGGGACCTGATAATATCCCTGGCTGCATCCTACATGAGTTACAAAATGAACTGGCACCACACCTGTGAGCCCTGTTCAATCACAGCCTTGCCTCAGGCTTTGTCCTAACAAATGTCACACATCTACAGTCATCCCTTTCCATAAAGGGTGAGCATCTACAGACCCTGGGAACTATCACCCCATTAGCCTGACTAGTCTGGTATGCAAAGTTATGGAGTGCATCATCATGGACCTACTTAAAAAAGATATAGGCAATCTTCAAACTCTTGACCCCACACAGTTTGGCTTTGTCAAGGGGAGATCCTGCCTACTGAACCTGGTTGACTTCTTTGAGTCAGTCACCAAGGCTGTGGATGAGGGTAAGGAAGTGCATACAGCCTACCTCATCCTGGCCAAGGCCTTTGAAACAATTCCTCACTCGGGTATAATTGATAAACGTGCCAAACAAGGCATCAATCCTTATATCACTAGGTGGGTTGCAAATTGGCACACAGACAGGACCCACAGAGTGAAAGTTGTGGATTCCAAGTCAGACTATTGACCAGTCATGAGTGGAGTCCCATAGGGCTCGGTCCTGGGCCCTCTCCTGTTTGGCATCTACTTCTCAGAAGTCCAGGCCAACACAGAAGGACTCTGGCTGACCAAGTTCACTGATGACTGCAAGCTAAGAGTCATTATTAACTCCCTAAGTGATGCGGACATCATACAAAAGGGCATCTCTGAGACCAATGACTGGTGTTGGAACCATGGCCTTAAAATTAATGCCAAAAAATGAGTTATCATTCCTTTTGGAAAAAACTCAGTTCCCACAAATTACCACTTCGATGGGAGCCCACTAACACTGAAGGGGCCATAAGAGATCTGGGCACCCAGGTTCACAGCCACCTCACCTTTGACCAACACATTGCCTCTGTGTTCAGAAAGTCCTTCTTCATGGCACATCTTATAACCAAAGGTTTCACATTCCAGAAAGAAAGAGGTCATCATCCCTCTCTACTCATCCCTCATTAGACCAATCATCGAATATAATGCTCCATTTGGCATGTACCTGACCAGACACTTACAACAGCGGGAGAGGCCACAAAAGTACCTCACTAAAAGGATCCTAGGCCTTAAACACATGTCCTACATGGACAGACTCAAGAAACTTCAGCTGTTCTCAGTCTCTTATCATCTACTTGGAGGTGATCTCTGCTTGACATACAAAGCCATGTCTGACCCAGCCCTACTTGAAATGCTACACCTAAAGAAATACCAATCCCCCCACACCACACCCCAGAGATCACAACCTCATTACCACAATCAACAGAGCATGCTGGAGGGACAGGTGCATCTCCCAAAGACTGTCCATACTCTGGAATAAGCTTCCCATCTATGTCAAGCAGAGCACCTCACTGGCCTTTTTCAAGAGAAATCTCGACGAGTGGATGGGTAACAGAAAGTTCACCCCAGGGATCACTCCAGTTGCCCTACTGGATAGAGGCACTGTGAACTAACATCAGGTGGCACGGTTCCAGGGTAATTTGTTTTGGGCTAGACTTGCAAAGGCTCCAGGGCCAGTAGCCTAGTACACACTTATGAACCTATGAACCTATGACCTAGATGTATTGGAGTTAGATATTTATCATCTCCTTGAGTACTCCTTAAGGTCAAGTACCCTTTCAGATATTTTGAATGGGGTTCTGATTATTCCTCCCTCTAAAAACATTGTGTAGCCTGAAATTGCTTTGAAAATGTCTACCTTATTTATTTATTTGTTTGTTTGTTTGTTTGTCTTTGTTAATCAGGAAAGTCTAATTGGGAAATGCCTGTTTTCAGTGGAGACCTGGGGAGAAAAACTCCAGAATACTTTAGCACAGAATGCATATGGCATATGTTACAATCAAATAGCCTAAGATGCAGAAATTATACAGAATTAATGTTACAATCATATAGTACAGTGTATATATGCTTGGTAGAGATGTGAAGATACATCTCATAGAGTGCATTTCATTTAAGGTATTGTCAGTAAACAATGATAGATTACAGGTAAGATTCTTAATAGTGTTTTACATTGTAACTGACTGGAAATAAGAGGAAATATAGAAGTATGCAAATAGCAGAGTGTAGTGTAGAACAAATTTTAAGTGTATAATGAAAAGGTAAGGCCATGACTTTGATGAAGAAGTATGGATTACTGGGAAAAGTACGCTTCTGATCTTTAAAGAAATAAGAATCGCTCTTTGTATGTCAGATCTGAGTTTGGTAATAGGATGGCAAGTTTGTGGGAAGGGTATCTTACTGCTAACTTAACCATTTCTATGAATAGGTATTGATAGTTTTTATGTATTTGTAGATACACTTAACAGTTAACAGACTCATGGATCTTTGTCACTCAGCTGGTCAGACATGTAGTAGCCATGAGACTCTGTGATGGTTAGTGATCTGCTTGTAGTGACATCTCAGTGCTTCTGTTCTATACTGACCTTAAATGACCTGTCTGTATCATTCAATATGGTCGACTGTGATACCCTAATTAGCATTTTAGATCATACTGCATTTTTCCTCTACACCATTGGCCTGGTTTACCTCCTACCTGTCTGGATACTCTCAGCAAGTGGTTTTAGGGCTTAATGTATCTAGTCATTTTCATCCGAAATGTGGAATATCACAGAACTCAATCTTTGGTCCATTAGTGTTCTCTGTCTTTATGCTGCCCCTAAATGGTCTTGTTAGAAGGACAAGGTTAAATTATTACTGTTACCTTGATGATACACATCTTTACGTCTCCTGCCGAGTGGAGCAACTGGCACACATAAATGTATTTAAAGATTTGGAAATTATATATAATCGTTTCGAAGTCAACTCAAACCTAACACTCCAAGTCCAAGGATATGGTAGATCATGCTACTCTTTGAGGTTGCTATGTTCTTCTACTGACATTTTATATTATCTAAGGCACCAACAAAATTGAGTTCATGTTTTAATGTGTAAATTTTAGGGGAAACCCTAAATGACTGTTTGCATTTAAGAACAAGGAATCTGCAATTGTAAAGTCTTCATGTTTTCTTAGAAATAATCCCTGAAATTAAGCATTTAATATCATGAAGATCAGTCTGTGTTCACTACTCATTTCATGTCTCAACTATTGTACCTCCCTTTGCCTGGGCTTTTCTGATTTTATTTTATTTGTAGTTTGTTAACTGGGAAAGTCCATCGGGCCAATATTGAGCCCTTTTTCAATGGAGGCCTGGGGAGAAAAGCTCCAACTACATACAAAAAATATATTGGCTGTTAATACAATTATTGGAGAGAAAGCTCCAAGTACATACAAAATTTGTTGGCAGTTAATACTGTTGTAGGAGAAAAAACTTCAACTACATACAAAATGTATTGGCAGTTAATACAATTTTTAAAGCAAGAATTTGTAGTGAAAAACAGTCAAGTGAGATATTACATAAATTTATACCACATTCAACTAACTGCAGCTGATGCAGAATCTCATTGCCTGGTCAGTCATAGCTATGTACCATAACCACCTGATGAGAAACATTACTGCATGTGTAATTAAAGGTGCATACCGCTACCAGCTGATGCAGAATATCACTGCCTGGTTATTTACAGCACAACATTACCACCTGCAGTTGGTGCAGAACATGACTGTATGGTTACTTAAGGCACACCATCTCCAGCTGATGCAAAATATCATTGTGGGGTTATTTATGACACACTAGTGCCAGCTACAGTTGATGCTGACCATTACTGCATGGTTATGTACAGCACACAATTACCAGATGAAGTTGATGCGAAACATTACTGTATGATTATTTATGGCATGCCTTTATTTGCTCATAGGTTCATAGGTTCATAGGTTTATACTAGGCTATCTGCCCGAGGGCATTTATAAGCCTAGCCCATAGTTTGTGACTTACGCCCATAGGCTTACGCCACCCCTTAGTTTGGAGAAACTATGCCCATTATTTAGCTGTGCCTCTGTCGAGCAGTGACACTGAGGTAACCCCTGGGGTGTATCTGCGATCTCCCATCCATTGGTCAAGATTCCTCTTGAACAAGGCCAGCGAGGTGCTCTGCCTCACATAAACTGGGATTTTGTTCCACAGCATAGGGAGTCTTTGAGTGATGAATCTATCCCTCCAGCACGTCCTATTAATAACCGTGTCGAGGTTTAAGTCACCCGCCCTTGTGGCTCTGAGGGATCTAGATTTTTTGAGATGAAGCCTATTCATCAAATCTGGGTTTGACATGGCCTTGTATGTCAGGCATAGGTCACCTCTGAGCAAGCGCAACTGAATATAACTGGAGTTCTTTCAGTCGTAGCATAAGACAGATTTTGAGACCCTTTATCCTTTTGGTGAGGAACTTTTGTGGCCTCTCCAGCTGCTGCAAGTGTCGGGTCAGATACATTCTGAATGGGGCATTGTACTCGATCATTGGTCTGATGAGTGATGAGTATAGGAGACTATGACTTCCCTTGATCTAGATGTGAATCCTTCATGATAAGGTGGGCAATGTAGAAGGTCTTCCTAACTACTTTAGCAATATGAGTGTCGAATGAAAGGCTACTGTCAACCTGGGTTCCCAGGTCCCTAATAACTTCTTCTGTGTTCAGGGGATTGCCACCTATATGGTAGCTAGGGTAACCTTATTTTTCCCGAAGGGTATGACTATGCATTTCTTGGCATTTAACTTGAGGCCATGGCTCTGGCACCAGTTATCCGTTTCTGTGAGACCCTTCTGAAGGATGTCTGTGTCGGATGTGTTCTCAAAGTTTGCAGTCATCTGCGAACTTTGTCAGCCATAACCCTCCTGTGTTTGCTTGTACTTCAGAAAAGTAGATGCCAAACAAGAGTAGGCCAGGACTGAGCCCTGTGGGACACCACTTGTGACAGGCTTAGAGTCTGACATGGCGCCAGCAACTCTGACCCTGTGGGTTCTGTCACTCAGCCAGTTTGCAACCCATCTTGTAATGTATGGGTTTACATTTAAGTTGATGAGTTTTCAATCATACCCGAGTGGGGTATGTATCGAAAGCCAGGTCTAGGTAGGCTGTATGGACTGCCTTTCCCTCATCAATGGCCTTGGTGACTGTTTGAAAAAGTCAACCAAGTTTAAAAGGCATGATCTTCCTTTGACAAAGCCAAACTGGGTTGGATCCAAAGTCTGCAAATTCCTATGTCTTTATTTATGAGATCCATTATGATCCTTTCCATGGCTTTGCAGATCAGGCTTGTCAAGCTAATGGGATGGTAATTTCCAGGTCGGTGGAGGCACTGCCTTTGTGGAGTGGGACCACAGTCGGCCACTCCGGAGGTGAGACTAAGATTAAACAGCTCTCCTAACTGTGGGTTTAATTCCTCGTTGAGTTCATGGAGCACACAGCCGGGACACCATCAGGTCCCATGGATGCTGTGTTCTTTGCCTTGGAGAGCAGTTCTCACCTGGTTGGAGATGTTTGGGGGCTACAATCATTTGGTATAGATATCTCTTCTTTAGGGGGGGAGGGGGGGAGAAGTTTGCACTGAACCTGTCAGCCAGTATGTTGGCAATGTCTGTAGGATCAGTAATCTTCACATCATTTTGAACTAATTCTGAGCATATCTGGGAGTTTCCTCCTAGGTTTCTGACATAGCTAAAGAATGCTTTATGGTTGTCTTTAGAGTCCTTAGCTATTTTTTTCTCAAAATTAGCTTTGGATGATTTTATGAGAGCTCTTAGCTTTTTACTTATAGTGATCAGCGGTGTCTTACCTTTTAAGGATTTTGCTCTATCTTGTAGTAGCTTTCTCCTTTTATTGTAGAGTTTGTTTATGGCTGGGGTCCACCAGACTGGGCCCTTTGGTACAAAGAGTCTTTGTTTTGCTTGGGATTGCCTGATCCATGCAGCCTGCAGGTGCTGGTAGAAGGCATTTGTAAGTGATTCAGTGGTTTGAGTAATGTTAACCGCTCAGGGGCCTTAAAGGAGACCACACTAGTCTTTAGAAGTGTGAGTTCTTTACTGTGGTCTTTTCATTTCAGGTGGGGGCGGGATGAGGACCTCCAGCGAGATTAGTTTGTGATCAGATCTCACCAGTGAGGGGTATACTTCTGGCGTTGAACATTGTGCTCCCATGTTCGTGATGATGAGATCAAGTATGTTCTCTCCTCTTGTGGGGATGGTGACTAGTTGTTCCATGGCATTTGAGTTTATGAATTCCAGGAACTTTTGGGCTAGAGTGTTTGGGCTTGAGTAGTGTTCCCAGTCTATATTAGGGTAGTTGAAGTCACCTAGTATGATGGTGTTCGGAGATACATTTATCCCTCCAGTGTTTTCAGGAAGGCCATGTAGGGTTCCTGAGTTTGGTGGCCTGTAACATGCTACAATTTGCAGAGCAGTCTTGCCTATGGTTAATTGCACCTGGATGGTTTCCGATGCATCATGCGATGCCACCAATCTTGAGGTGTGGGTGTCCTTGATGAATATGGATACCCTCCTCCTTTCTTGGTATTGTCCGGGTTTTGTGGCGGAGCATGATATGAGGTAAAACCTGATAGTGCTGGGGTGCTCTCAGGAGCCTTGAACCAGGTTTCTGTCACAGCACAGACATCGATGTTCTCCATACTGAGAAGGGCCTCGAGTGCGTGCATCTTGAGGTTGAGACTTCTGGCATTGAGCAGCATTACCCTTAGTTTTTTTTCTTTGTTTTGTTCTAGGGTGGTAGGTTTAGAATTTGAGCCTTGCCTAAAAAAGGCACTATGGGGGTGCTGATATAGAACAACATTGCATGGTTGCTTACACTCATACACCATTACCAGATTATTCAGAACAACACTGAATTCTGGTTGTTTATGGTTACAGACCATTGCTAGCTGATATAGAACAATACAGCATGGTTAATTACACGTATAACCCATTACCAGCTGAGCAGAACATAATTGCACGGTTGTTTATGGTTACACATCATTATCAGTTGATGCTATACATTGCTTTTAAGTTATTTGTGAGCACATACCATTACTAGCTGATGCATAACATCACTGCATTATTACACACCATTACCAGCTGATACAGAACATTTCTGCATGCTGATGTATGGGTACAAATCATTACCAGTTGATGCAGGGGATAGTTACTTACTTGTTCACACCATTACCAGATGATGCACAACATTGCTACATGGTTACTTATGGGTGCACACCATTAACAACTGACCCAGAGCATCACTGTATAGTTGTTTACTGTTACATACCATTATCAGACAATGTAGAACACTGTTGCATTACCATCACTAGTTGTTGCAGAACATTGCAGCATGGTTACTTACAGGTGCACACCATTACCAGCTGACTTATAACATTGTTGCATAGTTATTTACAGGTACAAACCATTACCAACTCATGCATGTTTACTTGTCGGTACATGCCATTACCAGATGATGCAAAACATTGCTGCATGGTTATGTGTGAGTGCACACCATTACCATTTGATTACCTACATGCTGTGGAGTGACTTAGCTTCCTATCTGGTATCCTATTATTTTAAATATATTGGGGTTGTTTTTTGTCCCTACATGATCTGGGCCACTCCTACCTGAAAGATTTATTTGTGTTCTACTATCCACCTTTATCACTATACTTAGTGTCCTAGTATTTCTGAGGATGTGGCTGGAAACATCTGGTGTTTCTACTTTTGCTCATAATGTTTTGCATCATTGAAGTCTCCTACCATGGTGGCTTTGGAAGATACCCACTTTGGCCTGCTTTAAGGAGTACCAGAATATCCACCTTTTTGATCTCATCTTTTCCCATGATTCAGCAAATGAATGCTCTTTGTATTGACATAGATGTTGAAACAGAGGGAGGCACAGTGATGCAGCAGGTAGAATTGCTGTATCATAACACCTGGTTCTCCAATTCAGTTTCTGGCTGGAGTATTTTCTGTGTGGAGTCTATACACCATCCATTTGTCTGCATAAGATCTTTCTGGATACTGCAGTTTCTTCCACATCCCATATAAATGCCACAGGTGAGCTGTTGAGCCTCCAAATTCCACCAGTAGATGTGCATGCTATATGTGAGTGAGTGTGTGTGTCCTGCAATAAACCAGCATCTTTGTCATGTACCAAATGAGTGCCAGGATAAGCTGCAGCTCTGCTGTGACTTAGGACTGGATAAAACAATTATCAGAGAATGAATGAATGACTTAGTTAACTGTTCTTTTCTACTCCTGTGTTCAGTCTGGTTGCAATTATTTATTCTTTTTGCAAACATTCTTAATTTATAGGCATGCAAAAATGAAGCTGGAGATGAACATTGAAAAAAGTATCCATCCAGCCTTTCTGTTCTCATATTAAGACTATAATGGCACCTTAAGCATGCCTCCATTATTGAATGAAAAGAGATGTTGACAAATAGTTAATAACAAGCTGTTTTGCAAACATACTTAGCCTCACTACTGGTAGAGTATATATAGCTTATAAATGACTGCTAAAAGTTAAAGATAGAAAGAATTGTGTGCACTGCATGAATGGCTTTTGCAAAACTTTATGAAATGAGCTGGCCTAAAACTACCATTCCCATCTTGGGTATTAAAGCCTCCTTCAGTGTCATAATAGTCAACATTATAGCATTCCGGACATAACAAAAGGGGTGTGTGCCGCTGAGGTTAAACCAGAAATATCTGTGTTAGAGAACAATCAGGGTTTCAATGAGAAAATGTTTTTTAAACAGATTGATAAATGTAGTGCATTCGCAAAATAGTTGCTAGTTCTTCAGGAAAATTTGGAAGTGAGGTGAAAGCTTGACAGTTTAGAAAATCATTCCTTGTACTCAATCGTGAATGATCATTGTGTGTCTTTCAAAGTGCTGAAGCAAGGCATAGGATGATATTTATTGACTAATTATCTGATACATTGATAAGGGCCAGTGTCCTAAGACCTTATAATCCAGAACCACTCATTGCTCCTAATTTTAAATCCCATGTTCCATGCAATCAAACCTACTCTATAGAGATTCAGAAACTGAAATTTGGTTACTTCACAGCCGAAGGGCCTAAAATAGCTTAAATAAACTAAATATAACTGTTTTTTTGTTGTGTCATGAATTTCATCAGCAGTCCAAAATCATAAACAAATGCTACCTATTAAAATAGCTGACATCAAGAAGGCTAAAGGCTGTTCTTTTATATCCTACTTGTCTCACCGCAACTATTTTAAACATCTTTATTAGATCCTCACATTTTAGTCTGTAACATAAGATTACATACATTAAAAGGAAAGAAAACAAACTGTAGTAACAGTTTCCATTGTTATTGATCATTCCAACATTATATAAGTTGCTCAGTTCCTGCCATCCTTTAGACCTCACTGCACTTCCTGAACATTGTTCTGCATTTATTCACAAATTCCATGTATTTCTATGAAGTTTGCTCCTTCCTTTTCTAAAGATCCACTTCCAGTCCATTCACCTCATTACAATATCCAAAACTTCCTTTATGCTGGAAATAGATTTTGATTATCATTTTCTAAGTTTAACCTTAAACTACTATGCCTAGGCAATTCAGATCGTATATCCCAGTTCAAAAGAATCATTCCCTTAGTTACAACTATTTGTTTCACTAACACTTCTGTTAAAGTACTCTGTAGGGACTTTTTAAAATCTGCCAACTTGTAATCCCCACCTCCCCCCAAAAAGTGTCCACTTACCCAGTGGCAGCTGGTGACTTCAAGTCAAAGGGGGGCTGCAGGAGACAGCTGAATGGGTGGGGCCAATGATAATGGGGTGTGGCCAAATAGAAAGGGGTGTGGCTATGCTAAAAAAACGCAAAAACTGGGACTTTAATTAAATACGCTGCCCTGGGTGCCAAATCATCATTATGAAAATCCAATCAAGACAAAATGAAGTGTAGAAGAAAAAAAATATTTCAATGCATCGGCTACATGACAGCTTACTTAATATCTATATGGAAACAAAAAGGCTGTGAGGCATGAAAAAATAAATCACTTTTTAAATACATTACTGGAATGCCAGTCAAAATGAAGTATAAAAAAAACAAGCAGCACTCAACTCAAACCACTTCTTTTCGCACTACATTTCTAATTATAATTTATATTCAGCTTTATAAAAGTACCAAGTAACATGCTGAAAGTAGCAATATCTGTGATATCCCCACTTGTAAAAATGTTTCTTATCCAGAAAAGACCTGCTGCCTAACAACAACTATCTACTTGTTTCATGGGGAAAACATGATCAAAGTAAAAAATTAACAGCAAGCAAGAAACAAGCTCAAGATAAATTGCTTAAAAGATTACTGCACAGGTTATGGGCCACACATGATAGATAGGCATTTTGTTTAGTTTACATGTAAAGCCTGCAAAGATGACTGCAAGTCTCCAACAAATGTAATGAGGTTCTGAAAATACTGTAATCCTGTTCTTTATTACAAATACTATCATATGCATTTCAATACCCAAGGCTTATACACTATCTAGTTATGTAAATATTCTCTGCATGGCAACAACAAAAAGGCTTTCACAACAAAAAGGTTTTCAATGTTGGTAATTCTTTAACAGTATGCTTATTAAAGCTTACTTGCATCTTACAATCTCAGACCTCATGGTCATTAAAGCATTGCTAGTTAAACACAGACCAACAGGTTCTGCAACAATATGCATTTTCTGAATAAGAAGCATAAATCAACAGTATAAAAATATGACAGAAAACCAGAATAGTCTGCAAAATCAAGGACAGATGAAAAGCCACTGTAGTACTTGTGACTAACTTGGATGGGGGTATACTCTGCACACTTACACACACTGCATAACTGCTCCTTGCCTTGCTTGGACACATCCAGAGTCACTACATGGGGGAGTGTGGTTACAACAAGTATGTCACAATTTGAAATGTCTCTGGCTAACGGTGATAGCCCTGACACATTTGTCATACTGCTCAACCTCAGAGCAAGAAATCTGGACAAAACCATAAGTAGAAGTGGGACAAAGGACCAAAAATAAGGACAATTTTAAATATTGCTCTTATAAACTTAGAAAAATAATAGAATAGTAGGTCTTGCATATGAATTTTCTGAAGGGTAGGAAATCTGAAACTCAAATGTCTCATTATTTTCTAACTTCAATCTTTAATGATTTGCCAGATAAAAATGTGATGCAAAAATATAAAACAACCACGCAATACAGCTGGGAACCTGTCAAAGAAGGGACACTTTTTTAATATTAGTACTGTTAACTTGAGCAGCTGACAAAATAAGAGAATCTACATGCATTTCTAAAATTAAAAGTAAGCCATAACTCTGATCATTACAATTACTTATTAATTGTAAACCCTCCATGATTTCTTCCACATTTGCCATTTTGTGGAGGGATTATTAGGGGGAGAGCAGCACTTTGAGCCAAAATCAGGGACAGTTGAGAGGTTTGGATATACTTAATTTTATAAAGCAATTTGTTTGCACGTACCTCTCAACCTCTTAATGTAGGAAATCTGGACAAGGCCAAATATATTGGGGAAACAAACAAACAGTACTAAAAATTGCACTTTTGTAAACTTAGACAGTTGACAGAATAACAGTTCTTGCTTTAGCATACATTTTTCTGAAGGGTATGAAGTCTGAAACTCAATGTCTGTCATTATTTAGTGACTTCATTCCTAAATGATTTGCCAGAAAACCACAAATTTTATGAGGAACAAACCAAAAATAAGAAGCAAAAATCTATTCATTCTGCAAAAATCTGGACAGTTAAAATGTATAGTTCAGCCGGGTCTATCTTTGAATTTGGTCAAATGGGGCCAGCCCCCCTGCAGCCATTCCAATGTCCCATTATTTGGCTATTTTGCCCCATTTACCATAAACACTATAATGTGCATATTGCTTTACTTCTATGATGATTTGGATTTAATTTAAAAGTTTTATTTTACATTTTACAAAACAAACACTAATAGACATGTGCTAAACAAAGCAATGCAGTCTCACAATGAAAACAGACTTAGCATTAAAACTTCTCCACCCTTGAAACTCACATTCATTGAAAAAGCATTGAAACCCACATTCAAAGAAAATGCATCTGGCCAGTGGCAGATAAAGATGAACTTAGGTCTGTTTTCAAATCATAGGCCCCTTGCTCAGGAAACATACATGTGTTCTTTGATACATCTTCCTGAGTGCATTAAATTATATTCCTTGTAGAATAAAGTACATTTGTTAGAGGGTGTTTTAAATTTATTGTTTTGAATATTTTTCCAGTAAACAATGAAAGAAAATGCATGCACCAAATAATGGCACTGCCCAATTCAGAACATTGCCATCATAAAAGTCTACTCAAACTTCTACAATCCACCAGTATCAGTAAATATGCACAATCTATGCGACTACTCAAACTTCTACAATCTACCAGTATCAGTAAATATGCACACTCTCTGCAGAAGTAGACGTCATCTAAACAATTCACCATTAAAGAGATCTGTAGCTAATGAAGAGGTTGCTGCTAGCAAACAACATTATATTTCATTGTTTCATCTGTAAATAAAGTGCCTGTTGCCCTTGAGGAATAAATTGCATATTTTACATTAAAAATTATAAGCTAGTAATATTGCAATAGGGAATGGATGGCAAACTGATAACAGGTTCATAGTTACTAGGTATCTCTGCCAAAGAGAACATTCTCAGAACTGCAGCATCCACCCCCTTTAAAAGTATAACACAGTACAGTTTCAGCAATGTATCAACATACTGGGGGAGTAGAACCCACAGACGTCTGCATCAAAAGCAAGTACATTACCTGTTGCGCTATTAACAATACAATCAGACTCAGCTTAAGCAGCACTAAACTTATCTTCCCCTGAAGCTCTCAGCTCCTTGTAAAATACACTTGACACTCAACTGTATCTTTCAACTTTGCAGCACAAGAAATCTGGAAAAAGCCAAAGCCCAAAAACCAGGGACACATTTTAAACATTGCTTGTATAATCTTGGAAAGTGGTCAGAATAAAATACTGCATTACTACCATGCATTTTACTGCCAAGCCTTGAACCCAGGACTCTGTGCACGACAGTCAGAGCAACATACCACTATGCCAAATCAACTGCTTTTTATAACATGGGAAGCTGAAACTGAAATAGTTATCATTTAGTGAATTCACTTCTCACCGCTTAGCACAAAACACCTGGACAAAGCCAATAATGAGGGAATACAAGCCCAAAAATAAGGACACATTTCAAATATTGATCTTATAATCATCTGCAGTGTCTCCCGACTGAGCTTATAAACTTAGAAAATTGCTAGAATAAAAGGTTTTGTGTTGCTATGTACTTTCTGAAGAATATGAAGTCTGAAATTCAAATGCCTGTCATTATTTAGTGAATTAAATCCAGAAAACCACAGATTTTATGAGGAACAGAACAAAACAAAACAAAAATATGAGTCAAAAATTTGAGCAGTTTTCACAAGTGATGGTGGATAGAGAATTTAGGCTCTTGCTACCTGCACCCAAGGTACAGGGTGTGAGCCTGAGTTATTCTCTACCCACTATTGTTGCCTGAGTCTCTCTAGCTGCCGGGTATATTTATCTGGGGCATTCACACACACACACACACACACACACACACACACACACACACACACACACACACACACACACACACACACACACACACGTATATTTACTGAAATAAATGTGAATAAAATGCATCACAAATAATTTAGTGCATAAAGAGATGAAGACCGGTAGAATATTTATATACAATATGTACAAATTTTGTGAGTGAGCAATACACAATATTTTTAATGTGTAGAGTAGAATGAGTTAAGACTGCCTATCCATTAGCCATTGTCATGACGTTAAGTTCACTTAGCATTTCCTTGAAGGTATTCTTTTAGTGAAGTTTAAAAAGCCCCAATTATTGCTGATTTGTGACTTCTTTTGGTAAATGTGCAGTTATGGAGGATCAGTGCTGGGTTGAAATAGAAACAGGTGAGCAAGATAAACGACAAGAACTGGTTCTTCAGGGTCCTAAGCTTGACAGTCAAATCAGAGGTGGTGGATGATACTTGCCACCACAGTTGTATTGCCTTTCTCTACTTAAATACCTGGAAGGGAATCAGTGTCATAGTCTTCAGGAGTTACATCCATACATTGGAAGGCTTACGCAATTACAGAGTCTAATCCTATGCCATAACCAATTGACTGCATTGCCAGCTGTGGCTTTAGGTCAGCTTCGAAACCTCCAGGTATTGGATGTCTCTGACAATCATCTGCAGTGTCTCCCAACTGAGCTAGGTAACCTGAATGAGCTGAATACTATAAATGCAAGCTGTAATCATTTACAAACATTACCTGCAGAGTTGTGTATGTGTCAGAAGCTTGCTATACTTAACGTATCCCACAACAAGTTATCCCGCTTCCCTGATGAATTCTTCATAGATGGCCAGCTTTCTGCCATCAGCATGCTTTCTGCATCCCAAAATGTGATTGAGGAACTGCAGGGTGATATTTGCAAATTACCTTGTTTGAGGGTAATGAATGCAAAGAGAGTATAAAGATTTTAGTCAGAGGTGGTAGGCTAAGGATTTTCAGGAACTCATGTTGTGTCTTATGCTGTGACGTGCAGCAGTTGACTGTTTATTGAAAGGATACTTCACTTACACACACACACACACACACACACACACACACACACACACACACACACACACACACACACTCACACACACCAGTTGAAAGTTCCACTGCCCAGCTCCATTCCTTGAAGGATAAGTCCCAGCCTTGCCCACACCGTGTACCTGTTGAACGTTCCACTGCCCGGCTCCATTCCTTGATGGATAAGTCCCAGCCTTGCAAGTAAGTCCCATAATGTTCCCGCTAACCCTAGCTAGCTCCCGCGATGACAATGTTCACCCTAGCTAGCTCCCACGATGACAATTTTCCTGCGAGAGCAAGCCGGATATCCAGCCTGCAGACGTTGCAGTCCGGTCCCCTTCCAGTTTGTGCGGGTCTAACTGTACAGACTTCTGGACATTTCTGCAGTTTGCGACATTCGGTCTAATCTGGACTGCTCTTAATTCAGTCCAGATTAGTTCTGTGCATGCATGCGACTTCCGGGAATGCTCACACGCATGTACAGAGTCTGTTCTGGGTGTGTTATTTTTTATTTTCCCTTTTCAGTTTATTTTTTTATTTTCCTTTTTCAGTTCATGTTTTCATTTTTAGCTGGGAGGGCTGCAGTCCTGCAGTCCAATAGGACGAGTCGCCCTGCACTTACCTCTCTTCCCCATCACACATCAGCATTTGTTATCTACCTGAGAAAAAATCCCCTGCAGTCCACTTGAAGTATAAAATTAATTACACAATCACTTTTATGCAAAAATCCTTAACCTTCTGGACTTTGTGGCATATTTGGGAGCCATACAGATGGCCACCCATTGTTTCTTTGTAAATTGCTCTTCTATTCTTTCTTCCAAATCTTTCCTAATGTCCTCTGATTGATTCTTGTAGTTAACATGGAATATTTTATATACTATACTAATTATCTCTTTTTTAAAAGAGGCTTCTATTCTAGACTCAACTAAAATGTCTACTAGAGCTACATACATACATACATACCTACAAATAATTTAAGCATAGGCATTAATACCCTTCTAGCCTGCCAATATACCAAATAGTTGTTCCCATAATAAGTGTCCAGGATGTTCTTTAAAACATATAAACTAGTGCTTGCTTTAATGTAATTTGGTAGTCTGTTCCATGCATCAGCTGATCTCATACAGAACCAATTAGAACACTTCTCATTCCTACAGAATCTCCTACATAGGTTGTCTGATGGTTCTCTAGTACTTTTTGATAACCTCAAACATTCCCAGAGGTAGTTGTCTCTTAATGCTCTATATAACTGAATAAGATCTCCCCTTAAATATTTGTATGAGATACTGTACAAGTTCAGATATTTTAGTCTTTCATAATAACTTAAAATTTCACAGCCATGAATGTCCTTGGTATATTTCTGCTTTACTCTTTCCAGTTTACTCATGCTTGATTTCTTATAAGGTTTCCATATTGTTATTTCTTACTCAATTTTTGGATCTAATATAATTAATAAACAATTACTTTATAATTTCTGATTTCCTAGACTTTATAACTCTTTTTGTACAACCTATAGTTATATAACTATAATTAACCAATTGGTTGATATGATTAGAAAAACTCAAAGTTGGATCTACCTATATGCTCTAGTCCGTAAATGAATCTAGTTTCAATCAATGTGTGCTATATTAAATATTCACCTGTCAATTTGTCTCCCAAATCTCATATGCTTAGTTTTTGATGTATTTATCAGCATATTATTCTCCTGCTCCCAACTGGTCAATTTAGTCAAGTTCTTTTGCAGACATGCCTTATCTGTAACACATGTAATCAGTTTACCCAATTTCAGGTCATCTGCATGCAGAGTGTAGAACAGCTCGGATGAAACAGATAGATCTGAAAGATACAATAGAAAACAAGTAAGGGAATAGGACAGACCCCTGTGGGACACCCTAACTGTAATCAAAATTTCACCTATCCAGTTGCTGTATGATACTTGCTGTGTCCTACATGTAAGACATGCAGTCATCCATCTTATCAAGAGTAAATTGACTGCAAAAGGTCAGCAGTTGTGCGAGATTGACAATTCCCAGGTAATGGAATATTCCAAAATGCTATTTTGTTTTTTGTTGGCTGCATGCAGCAAGGATTTTCCTCGCAAATGAGTAGTTTAGTGTTGACATTTCTGATGTTGACCTTGCAGTCAACTTTCTTGCTGTCAGCATTGTGGTGTGTCAGTCTAGTGAGATATCTCTCTCTTTCTCTCTTTCTATAAATATATACACACACACACACACACACACACACACACACACATATATATATATATATATATATATATATATATATGCACACACATAGTTATATTTATGTTATAGCCCACAATTTAAAAATTAGCATGCCCCAGATCTGCCTCACCCTTATTTTGGTACTTCAGATTACATGGAATTATTTGCCATTAATGGCCTTATCGTAGAAAGTTATAACTCAGTTTTTATAATGGTATGTCTAGTTTCTGTTTAGTTATTACATTGGTGCTTAAGTCTATATTAGTCTTTCAATAGCAGTTTTTTTTTTGTTAATGAAGCGGTATAAGTGATGGCCTTTTGTTTTCATGTAGCATATGATATGATAATTTCTGCTGATTATGAAACAGAATGTGATATATTTTCATTGCCATGTCAGTAAACCAAGATGTTATTTCCTATTAAAGGTTCCTATTTCTGGGCAGCTCCAGTAGATTCAATCATTTCAGATAACTTGCCATTCTGGTAGGTGTTTTATTTTCTTATCCTATTGTTCCCCTGTTTAGAACAGTAAAGGCCACTGACCCTTCTCTTTGGAGGCAAGAAAAACACGTAGACACATGCTTATGGGTCATGGTGGATAAGCCCAAATCCTTGACATCAATAACTTTGGAAGACACCCACAATAGATTTAAATCTTGTTGAACTTATAATGATGGATCATGCGTTTCGCCCTCATGTCATTTCATATATGTGTGTTCCCGTTGCTGAAAGGAGCACCTGTTTCTGATGTGTGGTCTAAAAAGGTCTCATGTCAGACAAGAAGTCAGCCCCAATGGAAGTTGGCCCTTTGGGGAGTCAAGAAAAATGGTGCATCAATTTGGGGCTCTTCCTTTTGTGGTTTTAGGAGGGAGAATTTTTCTTTCGAGCCACTCACCAGAGATAGAGGATTAGCACTTCCAGTGAAAGCCAAGGATTTGGCTACTATTTTAGCAGATGACCCCAACAACTCAGATAGGCAAGAGATCTTTCCTAGGTTTTCTGGAGGTTTTCATTTAAAAATGGTCTCAGTTCCCCATTGTCAGCATTGTGCTAATCTTTATTCTGTCTCTGATAAATCAGAAATGTTGAAAGCATTAATAAACAAAGAAGTTGCAGTGGGTAGGTTTTAAGCCCTTTTCAACACCCCCTTTATTTCTTTTCAGGTGTCTCTCTCAAAATCTGGCCTTGTAGCTCAGGGATTAAAGCACTGGTATCCTGAGTCATGAGTTCAGATCTTGTAAAGGCCTCTACCTGTCCTTTAAAATGTCAAGGTTAGTTTGCATACATGACTTTTGTTTGTGACCACTCAGTTTGTTTTATTTAATCGGAGCTGATCTTTGCTTGGCGACTGAGCCAGAGTGACTGAGAGATTCTGCTATTTCCAAAGCCATCCATTGCTGAATCTACAAAAATAAGTATTATTTAACCTTTATGTGCACTTTGGTCACAGTGATTTACTTATTTAGTGTCTCATTTTCTGCCATTTTGCAGCATTCCTGCACTTTTTAGCTGAACTGTTGCTTTAAGACCCAGGCTACATTGTATCTACTTGATTCAGGACTGCTGTATCTATTGTAGATAGTGAGTTTGTCTACACTTGGGCTCTAAAACCAGTCATCTTACATTAAGAGTCTTTTTTCCTGCACTCTTGTGGCAGAAATGTACTAATTCAAACTTATCTAAGTTGGCAATTGCTGGAGGAAGACTAATAGTGTGCTTACACAATTGGTTGATAGCTTTATACTTGTTTATTTGTGCTGATACTTAAGCTTCACATTTGCACAAAACTGCTCTCCAAACAGAGGCAGTTTGCAATGCACTGTGTAGACGCAAATGCCTTGTAGATGAGTTTTTCCTTAAATAACAATCAGTGCCATTCCCAGCCAACTGCTGCTCTAGGAGCAACTCATTTGTGCGCTGACCATCATTGCTTTATTGGTTTACCTTAGATTAGTCAGCCTACTTAACAAAGTATACTTTCCACTGATAGTCTCTGAGCACAGCCTAATCAAATTAACCCATCCCTTTCCCTAAGAATACACACAGTAAAAACCTGCTACCATGGATGGGCAGTTTCCTATCACCTCTTTGGATAGCCTAATGGACATGGGCATCCTGAGGCAATGTAGCAATTGTCTCATGTATACTGACAATCACTGAAATAAACTAAAACTACAGATGAGAGATGTAGTTACATTATGAAACTGAAGGCGAGACTCTCACATACGGACAGCACACACATATCACTACCCATACTTAATAAGGACTTGACATGTAAACTCACATATGTGGAAGTACTCACTAGTAACTTACCAAAAGCCCAGAAGCCTCCCAAATGCTGCCTTCAGAAACCACACACAATAAAGCAAATGTCAACCGCAACACATAATAACACACATACCAGTGTGTCAGAAAACAAACCCATAAGGTGTAATACCACTAAACTAAATCTACTGATCATAGGTGACTCCATAGTGAGACAGATTGATCTCCCTCTCCCCAGGCTGGATAAGGAGAGGGTAACTGTAAACAGCCTGTCAGGTGCCAGGATCCATCAGGTCACTCAAGCACTCAGGTCACTCAAACACAAGTGCAAGTATGACTCTGTCATAGTCTATGTGGGTGTGAATGACCTGAGATGTACCTCCCTGGACTATATGACGAGAGAGATAACTGAGCTCTCAGATTATGTCTCACAGGCATGTATGAGCTTAGC
Source organism: Protopterus annectens (assembly GCF_019279795.1). NCBI lineage: Eukaryota > Metazoa > Chordata > Ceratodontiformes > Protopteridae > Protopterus > Protopterus annectens. The sequence continues at coordinate 1,694,737,937 of NC_056725.1, read as the reverse complement.
CCTGAGCAGCATTCTATCATCACCAAGGACAATGCCACAATACAAACAAAAAATAATTGACTTTAACAACTGACAACTTCTGGTGTCAGTCCTAGGGGATACAACATCTGTCAGCTTAGGAGGACATGGTCGACAGACCATGCTGCTTTATCAGAGATGGTCTACACCTGTCTCCTCTAGGTTTTCAGATACTGGCAAAGGCATTAGCCATCCCAAGTGTGCCTTTTTAAGGTAATGTCAAAACAGCCAATCTCCTAACATAATAGAATCTCCTATACAACTGGCTCACTGACAGAACCCACACTGTAAAAGTTGCAGACTCCAAATCTGACCTCAAAGCAGTGACAACTGGAGTACCACAGGGTTTCATCCTGGGATCTCTCCTGTTTGGTATCTACTTCTCTAAAGTACAGGCTAACACAGAAGGCCTCTGGCTAATGAAGTTCATAGATGACTGCAAACTAGGAGCCATAGTTAAGTCCCCAAATGATGTGGAAATCCTACAGAAGGGCCTTGCTGAGACAGATGCCTGGTGTCAGAGGCATGACCTCAAGCTCAATGCCAAAAAGTGCAGTGTCGTCCCCTTTGGTAAAAACTCTGTACCCATGAGCTACCACATAGGCAGCAATCTACTTAACACTGAATGTGTGATAAGAGACCTTGGGACCCAGGTGGACACTAGTCTCTCCTTTGATAGTCACATCACCACAGTAGTCAGGAAGTCCTTCTACATGGCACACCTCATCATAAAAGGGTTCTCATCCAGGAAAAAAGAGACCACAATAAACTAGATATGCTGGAGGGATAGATTCCTATCCCAGAGACTTCCCATACTCTGGAACAGACTACCCATCTATGTCAAGCAAAGTTCTTCATTAGCACTCTTCCAAGAAAAATATTGATGAGATGAGAACTTCATTAGCCAAAGACCTTCTGTGTTAGCCCGTACTTCTGAGAAGTGTATATATACATGTGTGTGTGTGTGTGTGTGTGTGTGTGTGTGTGTGTGTGTGTGTGTGTGTGTGTGTGCGTGTGTGTGTGTTTATATATAGCTATATATATATTACAATGATACATAGAATTTCAACATATATCTACAGACGTCATATACATATACTCACACACCAACATTTATAAAGACATCCCTGTTATACATACATATATATATATATATATATATATATATATATATATATATATATATATATATATAAATGTGTGTGTGTGTGGGAGGGGGGTGTATGGATGTCCCCACATACTATCAGAATTCTGAAGTTATCTGCACCCACACATCAAAACAGTTGCCCAAAATAACCAAACTAAGGCTGCAACAGTACATAATCCACTCACCCACAGACCCCTGTGCCTGTGGAATGCCACCTTGTAGACAGACACAGGTGAGTAGGTGTTGTACTGTACAATAGTTCAATGCATGCCTTGGGCAGGCCATATTGTTTTTGGCCACATGTTTGCCTATATAACTGCAACCAGACACATATGGCCATACTGCTAACTGTACACACATAGCAGGGATAGTGACAGGAACCCCACTCCTAGGACACTAGATACAATAATGGTACCAAGCAATATCACTCTGCAGGCCACACATGAAACACAAGGCTAATTTGTGTAGTCCCGAAGTGCTGTGCCTGCAAACACATATACAATTGATGTGACCCGTGGTGTATGTGATAAGTACTGTGAGCTATAGTGTGTAATTGTGGATAGGTAGGGGTTCTAATCTCACATCAGCCAACTGTGTGTGTGTGTGTGTGTGTGTGTGTGTGTGTGTGTGTGTGTGTGTGTGTGTGTGTGTGTGTGTGAAAAAGAGAGAGAGTACAACACAAATCATGTGTGTAAATATATCCCCATGCAGCACTATGGACAAGCCCACATAGGCTATCTCTGTGCAATCATTATGCATTTTATGGCCCTTTGATTAGCTGTTGGCCTCTACATTGCCCTCCTCTACAAGGCCTGCTGCTATCATTCACCTCAAGAGCACTGACTGGCAATCTGATATCAGGTAAACTTTGTGGCACATGCAATAAGTACTGCAAGCTATAGTATGTAATTATAGCTAGGTATGGGGTTCTAATCTCACATCAGCCAACTGTGTGTATGTAAATATACCCTGTACAGCACTGCAGACATGGCCTAATGAGATATTCCTGTGCAATGGTTAGGCACTTTTTGGCCCTGTGATTAGCTGTTGGCCCTAAATTGCCCTCCTATACATAATCATAACTGATATTCACCACCTGTCTGACTCAGGCACAGTATATTTGTAGACAAGTCAACTCCATCGCCACACCTTCTAGGTTTGTAAGTTCAAGTAACCCAGGTGACATGTAGCCAGCGTAGCAGACCTTATCACAAAGTATGAATGCATGAATATCCTGACTGACCGTATTACCCCTGATAGACTGTTCTACACACATGCATCTAGGGTGCCATTCACGTATACTACCATACCTTGCTGATGTCATATTTCTGCTGTGCTGCCATGCTATCCTTTGCTGCTGCATGGCCACTATTTGTCCATAGTGTATCCCCTCAGACTCCTGGAAAAGAAACATACACAGGTCTGTTATGCAGCTGTTATTCTGTAACACTACTGCCAGTCCAACATCATGCAACAAAAATAAACAGTGTGATGTGTAGTCATGACACATGACAGCATACAGTACCTGTTGTGGCCCACAATAAGTGGCATAGCAAAACAATACTGCACTACACAAGTACATGTCAAGTGATATAGACACCTTGTGCATCAGACACATAGTAGCATTTCCCTGCATTGATGGTTTGGATGGCAGAGATGTGGCACAGGTACCATCACATGCACAGGGTGTGGTGTGGGGGTGCCAGACACCTAGGCTGTGCCAAACAGTTGACAGCATCTGTGCATGTCAGGAGGGCTGCAGGGTACATAGGCCATGGAGAGGTGCTGTGTGTGTCTCTGTAGGTGACCTGCATGTGACAGTGGTGTTTGAGTGTGTGCATGTACATAGTCAAGCTCACTGCTAGCCCTACACCTGTGTATGCTGTACAGATGTGGACCGTATTTAGTAGAGTGGACAGTTCATCGTCTCTGGCAACAAACACAGGAACTGGCTCTGCTAGGAGTAGCACTGGCACCAACATGCCCAAGGTGGAGGTACTGCCACTATAGAAGCATGATTGTGCACAGCCATGTGGGCTCTCAGCAGATGGTGTTGCTGACCTACGTCAATGTGTCTGATGCCCAACTCCAACCAGATGTTCCAGCACAGATAATGTGCAGTCCAAGACAGACACTGTCTCAGCCCACCATCTGTCCACTGCATCAATGAACCAATACAGGTTGTCCTCAATGTGGTGGAGGCAGTCACAGATGTCAGACGGTGCTGTGTCCATAAACCTAAGCATCCATCTGGTGTTGCATTCAGAACATGCCTGTGCCTCCATGACAGCCTGAAACAAGCATCAAGTGACCTGTGATGTAACACCTGTGACAGGTGGTGGATGGACAGCAGTCCTGCTATGAGCACCCCTGTCAGTCTGCCTGTGTGGGACCTCACCAGCTCTCTGACTATGGCCAGAGTCTACAGTCACTGATGCCATAGTTGCAACACTATACTGTTTCAATGCCGCAACCCTCTGACTGTCCAGTATTTGCGGCCTCTGAGGACTGGTTATGGGTGAGCATACTGACTGTGTGTGGTCATCATCATCAGAGTCCGATGAAACACTGACATCAGGTTGTGGGGATAGGCTCCAACCCCCCCCCCGGTCACCTGTGAAAACCAAGACAAAAGCAGTAAATTACTACCTGCACCTTTATGTATGGTAATCCATACAGACTCATACAAATGAGGAGCCACAACTGAATTGCCAGTCACACATCTTCTCATCCCTGCTCCCATGCACAACAGATAACCTCATACCAACATACACAAACAAGTCAAGCCCTTTATAACATGCACGTCAGCCACATCCAAGTAAAGTTTCCAGTACAATCTGCCTATAAGGTATGAAATATGACACTATACATGATAGACCTACACATCAAACTCAGTATACCTATCTTGAAAATAATATGCCAGTGCTAGTGTTACTGCCTCAGGTATGTAGCATCTCCATTTTGTGTTTGAACAGGTATCTTGGAGTAATTGCCTCATGTATACCAGGCTGTGTAGCTACTTATAACTATAAGTGCAGCCGTGTCGATGGTCGTTCAAATACACACCTGTGACTAACCAGTCTATGAATCATAGTTATGTGTTCCAGAATGAACATACAAATATTCTACTCTGGCTAAACACAACATTTGTACATAGGACAATATGGCAGCCCATAAATTTCATAGGGTATATATGACCCGTAAAAAACTGTATCACACTTACCAGGTACAGGACCATGGACTTGGGCCACTCCTGATGGACCTATGAAAAGGTGAGAGAGAGGGGTATTGTCAGCACCAGCAAATGTTGCAGCACTACAAGGTAATATGTGCATATATCCACATGTACAGCGGTTACTGTGATACTTGCTGTATTGCTGACATTCTGTGTATGTGTGCACAACTGTGCATAAACCCTAACCCCCACCATGCAGATAGACCTAACATCCATGTACAGATATGTACAGCCTGCCACATTGACTGATACTGTATTACACTGGTGAACACAGTATGCTTACCTGGACACTCCTCTGCTGTAGACACTGTGCACCCACCTCCACGATATATGTTGTGATGGATGCCTGGGAGCTGCTATGTGTTCCTAGGTTTGCCAGGAATTCCTCTGGGGCTGTGAGTGGATGTTGTGTCACAAGCCTTCCACCAGTGGTGGAACAAGCATCAAGTAACCCGTGATGTGACACCTGTGACAGGTGGTGGATGGACAGCAGTCCTGCTATGAGCACCCCTGTCAGTCTGCCTGTGTGGGACCTCACCAGCTTTCTGACTATGGCCAGAGTCTACAGTCACTGACGCCATAGTTGCCACACTATACTGTTCAATGCCGCAACCCTCTGACTGTCCAATATTTGTGGCCTCTGAGGACTGGTTATGGGTGGGCATACTGACTGTGTGTGGTCATCATCATCAGAGTCCGATGAAACACTGACATCAGGTTGTGGGGATAGGCTCCAACCCCCCCCCCCAGTCACCTGTGAAAACCAAGACAAAAGCAGTAAATTACTACCTGCACCTTTATGTATGGTAATCCATACAGACTCATACAAATGAGGAGCCACAACTGAATTGCCAGTCACACATCTTCTCATCCCTGCTCCCATGCACAACAGATAACCTCATACCAACATACACAAACAAGTCAAGCCCTTTATAACATGCATGTCAGCCACATCCAAGTAAAGTTTCCAGTACAATCTGCCAATAAGGTATGAAATATGACACTATACATGATAGACCTACACATCAAACTCAGTATACCTATCTTGAAAATAATATGCCAGTACTAGTGTTACTGCCTCAGGTATGTAGCATCTCCATTTTGTGTTTGAACAGGTATCTTGGAGTAATTGCCTCATGTATACCAGGCTGTGTAGCTACTTATAACTATAAGTGCAGCCATGTCGATGGTCGTTCAAATACACACCTGTGACTAACCAGTCTATGAACCGTAGTTATGTGTTCCAGAATGAACATACAAATATTCTACTCTGGCTAAACACAACATTTGTACATAGGACAATATGGCAGCCCATAAATTTCATAGGGTATATATGACCCGTAAAAAACTGTATCACACTTACCAGGTACAGGACCATGGACTTGGGCCACTCCTGATGGACCTATGAAAAGGTGAGAGAGAGGGGTATTGTCAGCACCAGCAAATGTTGCAGCACTACAAGGTAATATGTGCATATATCCACATGTACAGTGGTTACTGTGATACTTGCTGTATTGCTGACATCCTGAGTATGTGTGCACAACTGTGCATAAACCCTAACCCCCCCATGCAGATAGACCTAACATCCATGTACAGATATGTACAGCCTGCCACATTGACTGATACTGTATTACACTGGTGAACACAGTATGCTTACCTGGACACTCCTCTGCTGTAGACACTGTGCACCCACCTCCACGATATATGTTGTGATGGATGCCTGGGAGCTGCTATGTGTTCCTAGGTTCACCAGGAATTCCTCTGGGGCTGTTGAGTGGATGTTGTGTCACAAGCCTTCCACCAGTGGCGGCACGATCCCTGGCAACATCAGCTGCCCTTTGTTATGCAGCATTCAGCATGTCTGTGGCCCAGTGTCAGACCTGCTCATAAGTCCTGTTGGCCAACCTGATTGACATCCCACACAAGGTCTGCCCATAATGCTGCCCACTGCTCCAAATTATGCCTGCCCCTGGACAACAAGATCTGATGGTGCTGTTTCAGTCCATCAACTATCATGTAATTCTCCACCTCTGAGAAGGCGGCATGTCTTCGGCGGTACATAGTTCCTGAAAGACAACAAAAAGGGAACACATTACAGGATCAGATACGTGGACATCCACTATGTACCGATCCAGCACACCTATAATGGCCTGCACTATCCACTGCTCCCTCACATGTCATACCCCTCTGTCTGGCAACACTTTACATGTGTGGATACCACCAAGATAGTAGCAATACTGGGGTATGTCCCTGTGTGCTGTGTCAGATTCTGCTGTATGTTTCAACACCCAGCAGTGCAGTCTAATGTGGTGTGTCCCTATGGGCAAGCTCCCACTAATATGTCATATGGCCACTGCCAGACAATTAACAGTCTGCTATTACAACTGCATGTGGACAGTCCAGCAACACCAGTATGTCACAATGACAGAAAACAATGCAAACCTGCTGTAGTATATGTTGCCTGTAGGCATCATACCTGTCAACTATACAGATGTTTGCAGAACTTCAGGATGTTTGCCTCATTGTTTTGGTCATTTTCACATAAACTTGTGGATCTCTGACAAATATTTAAACACTGTCACTGAGTTTGGGCATTTGTCCTCCCGTAAATTATGGCTTTGTCTTGGTTTCATGCTGTAAGTGGTTGACGGGTATGTTAGGCATAGCAGCCAACCAAACAGGGACATATGTCAACAGAAACAGGGACTTAGCCAGAGTACATCAGTTACATTCAAGGACGCTTTTAAAATGTTAGAACTATGTTTGTAGGACAGTGACTAAATCAGAGGGTGAAGTACCGTACATTGTTTGATGTTACATAAGTGTACACATTTACTCATTGTCACTATGTATTATGTGTAATCCACTACCTTTCCTACAACAGCCAACTGTTGTAGGAGGGATTGACAGTGACAGAGCTGGGATGTGATTAAAAATCAGGGACAGTTGAGAGGCATGACTAGGTGTAGGACAGTAGAGTATCACTAACACATTATTACCATAGATCAAAGACAGGCTTACTGTTGTAATCTCTATTCCCAATACCTCCATCCTCCCATCCATCCTATATGGATAAATCTATTACATACCTGCTGAAGTGCAATACTCCTTTCACGAACTTTGCTTCTGGTATACTTTTGAAAATCCGCTCTCTGTGTGAGTTAAATCTCATACACAGCTAATCCCCATAAGCAGCTGCTTGCCTTTTTAAGGTACTGCTCATTAGCAAGTAATTTCCTCTACACCAATCCAGGGCTTAGAATTGCTAATTGCATCCAAAACAATTGAATTGCACTATTATTAGCCAATGACATGTAACCACAGTGCAATATATAAGGCCTTCATGTAGACCTGTGCCCCTTTCTTAGTTGTTAAGATGGACATTACTGAGGTGCAGGGAATACAGCAGAGGGTAGGTACCATAACTGTCAACTGTATAGATTTATGGAGTATGTCCACAGTTTCACTTCATATGTCTGACCAGTGTCCCATGACATACTGGTCATCTGGCAGTTCACTGGCAAACATTCTGGGGTGAATTCAGTAAGGAAAGAGATACACTTGAGTGTCAGACTTCATACCCATCAGAATATGCATGCTAATTCAATAGCTGTTAATCTATCAACCTACTATCTTCGCAGGGGCAAACTTTTACACATGTCCCTATCTGTGGGTCTTAGCACCCCCCATTAAATCTGGCTGAGTCCGGATCCCTTGTTCTAGGGGGTTGGGAGGTATGGCAGGTCTGTAGCAGCTAATGTTACATACAGTTGTGAATGCTACAGCTGCAGCCTAGTGCACATAGGGGGAGTGTGGACACTTTTGAGGACAGCAAGCTGTATGTGTAACTGTGGCAGCTCTGTCGTTATGGCAGAGCAAGGGTAAGGGTACCCTGTACAGTCTAATCGAGGCATGTGATTATGATACTTTTGTTATGCAACGGTGCCAATAACAGAGTAGTAGGCAACATATAGTTAGGCTATACCGATATCTGCAGTGTATCCCTACCTGCAGACCTCTGACTTGCAAAACTGGGTAGCAGTTCATGAACTAGCAGTAACCTGTGTGGATTAGGATTGCATGTCTCAGTCATTACTTGCTGTCTTCACAATAATGTAATTGAACTCCTAGACAAAACTGGATTTGAACCCAGGACTGTGTGTGGCAGAATATACTACATGCAAGGTATTTAAAAGACTGTGCCACTGAGTCACTGCGAAAGTGTGTGTATTTGTAAGATATATGTGCACATAAATAGGTTGTGGGAAACATTTTGATATCCATCAGTATGTGCATGGCTTTATATGGTTGTATTTCTGCACCAGGGACCAAGTTGTGCATGTACTTTGCCATTTCTGTCTTAGCAGGTGTCTTTCCACAAGTTGCTGATAAAAGGGCACATATACCTGCTATCACAGGCCTCACTTACATCCATTTTTATGTCTTTGGTTGCCTATTGGTGTATTATTGCACCGGAGTCCAAGGTATAGTCCCATTTTTCCCATTAGTTTTTATTTGAGTTACATGTCTAATGACTGTAAGTGGCAATCAGTATGTTTAGCTGGAAACAACTGTTTTACATCAGATCTGTGTGGTGTGGTGGGTTAATGTAGTGGGCTGTAGGTAAGAGGGGCTCATGTTCAAAACTTGGCAGGGATGTTCATTTTGAACATTTGTCTAACAATGTAATAACAACATTTAATCATTAAAGCTCATTTATGAGCTAAGCAAAGCAGTGTGGCACGCCCCACTTTGCCACTTAGCTTCGTGCAAATCTGCCCTAAAAAATTATAAAGAAAAGAAAAAGGTGGTGATAGGAAAGTAGTGAAATGGGAACAAGCAGAGGGGAAAACATAGTGAAAGGCAGTTAAGGATATGCATGACGGGTGTAGGAAAGACCCATAGCTATCCATATCTTGTACAGCAACAGCTGTGCATTTTGACAGATTTTGTAAATGAATTTGGACTCAAACCCTAGAGAGAGGGATGAGGACAACATAACAGTGTTATCAAGCGAATTAGACCAGATTAGTGTTGTCCAGTGGACAAGTGTGTGACATAGAGAGCTATGTGTGGGGCAATATTTTTTTTGAGGGGATAGGTGCCCCTTTGTTTTTGTAAGGTGAGAGTGGAATGTAGGGGAAGGGACATAGGTACATGTGGGGAGGTAAGTTGGGTAGGAGAAGATGCATTTGCAGACAAACAAGACAGCAAACAGGGGTGGTGTGTGACACATGAGGGGGGTAAACACCATGGATGGGGAGGGTGTTGTGGAATCAAGTCACATGTGCCTCCAGACAGCAGCAGCATGACTCATGTCCCCACCCATGGGACAGTTGACACTGATCTTTCACTGCACTAAGGGTGGCTGTGCTGGAGGCTGAGTGCCAGGGTGAGCCTGCCCCACCAGGATGACCAGCATGCTCTCATTCTGGAGCATTCATAGCTCCAATGGACAATCCTGCACACCATGACTGGCAATTGATCCTCGGTGACTGCAGCCCCTCTGCCACTGCTCCCAGGGGGGAAGTCAGGCCTGGTCCCCTGAGGTGTATGCCCAACACCGCAGGTGGTGCAGAAGCAGTGGAGGGGGCATCGTCAGCCTGGGTCCCAGATGTGCTAGGAACCAGTGCCACAGCCCATTGAGGCAAGGTAGGTGGATCACCAGGAAACAGCCTACCCTGATGTGCTGTGGTAATGGAGGTATAGCAATAAGTATAGGTTAGTTATTAAGAAAACATTGTTAGCAATGACAGCTTGGCAGAACATTGGAAATAATGCAATTACATATCAATGCAAATTATGTGAAACACAGCAATAAATAAAGGAACAGTCAGTATAACAGCATGCCAGTAACAGTTACAGCATAAGGCTAATAAAATAGGTAATTTAACAAGATATGTTAATATGCATCCATTATAATACATAACAATAACACATGCCCCAGAAAACAGTTAACATAACAGCATATGTTAATAGTAAACCATAACCAATGAATAACAGTAATAAATAAATGAAGATAAGGGGTGGAGAAAGAGAAAGAAAATCAGTCCATTAAAAACAGTGATGCTTACTTCATTGACAACATTACTACTACTATCTACTCTACTGGTCTGTATTTTCTTTATGTATACAGTGAGTACAAATCTCCTGTAGCTAATGTAGCATGTACATACATGTCAAGCTACATGTATAGGACACTATGGGGCAAAACGGTAACAACTGCAGGTACACACCTACACAGGACACTTGCACAACAGGTGGACCTATATAACTACCAAGGTGTTCTGTGAGCTGAAATGTTGATACTATGCAATCTAGGTACTCATTGCCATGGTATTCCTGTAACAGGCAGATTATGCACTATTAATTGCATAACATGAAATCATGACACTTGAGAGACATGTATGTGTGCAGTACAGACACTAAACAGCAGTCATGCCTTGGTTGGCAGGCATGGGAATAGATCCCAATAGCAGTGACTGTGACTACAGCAACTTTTAACAGACACTCCAGGCAAACAGCCATACCAGGACTATACATATTATTTTGGACTGCAAATTGCAGAGTTTTCACATTCTTGCTAATGCTTTTAACAGTCTGGGAAATCTAAACACACAATTCTCTACTCATAATATGGGTTACCTCACCCATTTACCTATAGTCCCTGTGGGGAGAGAATCTGTGAGCATTACATGACTGTTACTGTAATATTTAGTGCTACCTATTACTGGATTCAAACCCTGGTCTGTGTGGCAAAATGTACCATATACAGAGCATTTAACGAACTGTGCTACTAAGACACTGCTGGGTACTGGCTCACTGATAGCTGCCTAGAACTTACCTGGAACCAAAATATGACCTGGCAGTACTACTACTATGGTGTTATACTAAACTGCAGTGACAGTAGAACACACATGCATGAAATAAAAACTAACATAGATAGTAGGTACGCCATATATCAGTCTAACAATGCTGGAGTACACACTTTATTGTTTTTGGGTTGAAATATCTGTGAAGGCAACAAACAATATCAGATCATGGAGTGAGCTCCTCTCCCATACACCTTGCTTACCTGATGTTTGTGGATGACAGAGAATTATCTGAACAATATTAGCCTAAACACAACTTTGAATGGTACTATATGTGTTAAACAATACAATTGGTAGCCATTAGATTTGCATTCTATAGCTATTACAGTATTATACTTGACAGCAGCACCTTACCTTACAACCAGAATGCATACAACTGTACTACAATGGTTACAACTAGGGTTACCAAAATGTCCCACTTGTTACAACAAGACAATCCTGATGTGCACCAGTTTTCTTGGTGTTATTGGTATTGATTCATGTTTTAATGCAGAACAGTTGACATTATTTATTTCTTGCTAAGCTGCTCTAATTCCACAATTATTCCACTACAGACTTTATTGTATATACTTTAATGCAGTCTCTAGTATTGTTTTGTGTGTTTCTTGCACAACAGTTGGCATTATTCGTTTCTTTCGAAACAGCTCTAATTCCACATTTATTGCACTACAGACTTTATTATACATACTTTAATGCAGTTACTGGTACTGTTGTGTGTGTTTATTGCACAACAGTTGGCATTATTCATTTCTTGCAATACAGCTCTAATTCCACATTTATTGCACTACAGACCCTATTGAATATACTTTACTGCAGTTAATGCTTTACCCTTTCTTGCTTAATTCACTACAGTTAGCATAATACATCTGTACTTACCACATTCATGGTGCAACTTGGCCAGGCATCTGGCAAGAGACTCAACATTGCTGGCCCTCTCCCCTACATCTGTTTGGAGAGAAGCACACCATTATGCATACCAGTTTTTCAGACATTCAGATTAGATATTGGTGAAACAGAGATAAAATTACTTACATACTTGTGGGGCATTCCCTGCCCAAGCTTCTTGGACCCAGGTGTCTAAGAGATCCCCCTTTCTCCATTTCAGGTCATCATCATGGTGACAACACTGCTCACCTGTGCAGGGGATACCATTAACACTGGCGATTTCTCTGACCAACCGGTCTTAGGTCTCTGTCTTACACTGTGAGCCCTGGAAACCTCCCTGCAGCAGCCGGTCTTCATGATTTTTTACTAGGAGTCAAACCATGACCCTGGAATCCAAAATGCTCCAACACTGTGCCTGAAAGCACTCACCTTCACCAGCACCAGCTATAGTACCCTTCAGAGACAGAACTTCAATGGATTCTGCAGTATTCCTGCCTATTGGGCTTAATATAGGTTGTTTTCCCACCTTTACTCGTCAATGGGCAACTTTCAAAAAAGCACCATGTTGCTTAGCACCATGCAAACCAGTGCAGCTGAGCTGAACAGCATGAAAACTCAAAAGAACCATAGTCTTAGAGGAGCTTAGCAATGAGCAAACCAGCAAAGCAGTGCCAAGCAGGGCATAAACACTGGCAGACATTATCATGTTTATGTGGCACTTAGCAGGTCTCAGCAGAGTTTAGCAGAGTGCAATGGAGCAGTATTTTAGATTAGTCTGCAAAATGTGTATATTAAAATTAAATACTTATCTGCCTTCCATGCATTCAAACCTTGGATCTACTACACATGGAGCTGTGACTCTACCCATTAAGCTACATGAATATTCAGACAACAGGCATACCTTTACATATAACACTAAGCTACCTATAAGCAGTGCTGAGCACTGCACCACACCATGCAAACAAACTCAGATACGCTTAAACATACATTTAAATAAATAATTAAATACATCCATTTTCTATTTTTAGATGTCTGGCAGTTGTCTGCTATCTTATCTGTGGGCACGCTTAGCATTGCTGCACTCCTCACTGCTCTGCACAAACATGCTTTTTTATTAAAAAAATAAAACATTCATTTAACACAAAATGACAGTCTGGAGAGTCTCTTACACATCTGCAGACACAGTTAGCACCACACCTCTCCATACACTGATTCCATACCTGTGCCTCTCAGCTTTCCCTTGGCAATGCACCATCATTAATATGCATGGCGTGTACACAGACATGGTAACATTCCGTGTAGGCTCTACACTGTGCACCCCCCCCCCCATTATGATGTTCTCATTGGTGAGATTGGACCAAAAAGCAATCTTTTTTGAAATAATTATAATGTAGTCATTTATTTATTTATTTACTTATTTTTGTTTACCATGAAAGTTTGACTGGATAATATTCATTTTTAGTGGAGGCCTGGGGAGAAAAGCTCCATTTGCTTACATTGCATTATACAAAGTTTCAGTTAAACACAGAGTAGTTACATTTCTATTTGCATTTATACACAAATGGTAGTTACATTTATACATTCTAAGATTTTATAGAGGTGGAGGTTACTAAAGAGAAAGCAGACGTGTGAGCTAGTGGATTGTACAGGCAGCAGTTATGTATAAAAATTGTTATGCCATTTCAGTGAAAGGATGAGAGTATTCTATTTAAGGAGATTATTTGGAGAGTATTATATGGTGGGCACAAAGTCTTAACCTTGTGATGTGCAGGATCAGGATTGGTTAAGAGCTTGTTTAAGCAGTGGTTTAAAACTACTGAGTTTGTTGGAGAGTTTTATTTGTGTAGGAATACTATGGCAGAGTTTAGCAACACATTAGGAGTAGAGTGAGTCTCCTACAACATTATTTAACTTATTTATAAGTAATAAGAATTTGTTACTAGAATGGAGGTTCCATGCTGGACAATAGGGCAGTAATAAGTTTTATAGTGCAGGGCATTATAAGCCCAGATACCCATCAAGATCAAAAATGCAAAGAATTTTTCCAAGACAAATTACCTCTACTAAGTGATGCCATAAGAAACTTCAAAGTACCCCCAAACATGGAAAACATGGACTGCTATGCAAGAGGTGTACATCAATGTCCTGTATTGCCACTTAAGCAGTTGTATAGAATCAACTGTACCAAACCAGATTAAAACCAGGTCTTGCCAAAAAAACAAGCCACCCTGGTGGACCCCTGGTATAAACAGGCTATACAACAAAAGAAATAAACTAATGTCCAAAAACAAGAGGGAACTGACTCAGCAGAGAAAGAAATTTCTTACTAGTCTAAACAAACAAATCAGGTCAAGTCCTTCAAAGCAAACAACAAAACAAAAATAGCTTCCCTAGCTAAGGAAAATCATAAGGCATTTTTTAACTATGCCCAGATTCTTAAGGGGAATACTCAGCTATGCACAGAGCTGATTGTGGATAGCACCATCCATACTCAACTAGAGGAAATAGCCAACCATTTAGCTGACAAATTTGGATCAAACGTCATCCTCCTGTCTCCACTGGTCATCCCCCAAAGTATACCTGACACCATTCCTCGGCCTAATATCTCAAAAGAGCAGGTCATCACTGTGCTCTCTAAGGCCAAAAACTTGGCATCAGTGGGACTAGACAACATCCCAGATTGCCTCTAAAAAAACTTAAACATGACCTAGCAGACCCACTTGAAATCCTGTTTAACCATTGCCTCCAGACTGGTTATGTTCTGGCAAAATGGGGAAGAACAACAGTCATCCTTCTACACAAAGGGGGACCATCAACCGATGCTGGGAATTGTCGACTCATAAGTCTGACTAGCCTCATTTGCAAGGGCTTGGAAAGAATCATTATTGACTTTGTTGATAAGGACATATGTGATCTCCAGACTCTGGACCCAACCAGTTTGGAAATGTTAAGGCTAGCTCATGTCTGTCAAACCTATTTGACTTCTTCAAGAAGGTCACCAAGGCCATGGATGAGGGAAAGACTGTGCATACCACCTACCTTGACCTGGCCAATGCATGTGACACAATTCCTCACTCGGGTATTATAGACAAACTCACTCAATTAGGAATTAACCCCTACATCACTAGGTGAGTACCTAAATGACTTACTGACAAGACACATACTGTAAAAGTGGGTGAATCCACATCTAGTAAAAGGCCTGTCACCAGTGGTGTACCACAGAGTTCTTTATTGGGCCCTTCACTGTTTGGAATTCATTTCTCAGAAATCCAGGCAAATGTGAATGGCCTGTGGCCGACCAAGTTTACTAATGACTGCAAATTGGGAGCATTTGTTGAGATCCCCAATGATACCAATATACTTTAGAAAGGATTAGCGCAAACTAATGATTGGTGCCACATATATGGGGTGAAGCTAAATGTTTAAAAATGCATAATTACTCCCTTCAGGAAAGCTAACACCCCTGTAAATTACAATATAGACAGCACCTCCCTAAGAGTAGACCTACTGGTATGAGACCTGGGTACTCAGGTTGAAAGCAATCTGAACTTTGACCACCATATCTCTACAGTTGTGAGGAGGACCTTCTATGTGGCACATCTCATAAGTAAAGGCATGGCATCTAGATCTAAGGATATTATAATTCCATTGTTGTTGAGTACAATTCACCCTTTTGCATGTACCTCACCAGACACCTGCAACAGCTGGAGAGACCACAGAGGTTTCTCACCACAAAAATACAGGGTACACAAAACATGTCCTATGTGGAAAGAACGAAGGCCCTATCACTGTATTCTGTCTCCTACATGCTACTAAGGGATGATCTGTGTCTGGCTTACTGGGCAGTCTCTGTCTCGTCCCTGATGGAAATGTTACACATTTGAGAATCAAACCAAACAAGGGTCACTCACTCCAGGGATTTTAACCTAGCTTTGGATATGAACAAAACATGCTGAATTGACAGAAACATCTTCCAGAGACTACCTCTTCTCTGGGACAAGCTTCCCATTCATGTGAAACAAAGCCCCTCCATGACCATCTTCAAGCGCAACATAGATCAGTGGATGAGTAATTGTAGATTCACTCCTGGGGTGGCACCCTTTCCTTCATGGACAGAGGCAGTTGGTATTAGGCTCTCACCCTGTGAACTTTGCTCACCTAAATATTGATAATTGGTGTGACTCAGAATAAATATGGCTAGACTTGTAAAGACTCTTGCACTGTTATCCTAGTAACCACCCATGAACCTATAAAGTAGTCTCAAAGAATAAACCAGAGGAGTATATGGTCATTCATCACTCGTTGTTCCCAGCAGACTCCTCTGTAAATGATAGCATTAGTAGGTCTGATTCCCAGGTTAAATACTTTACATTGGAGGAGGTTGTTGATACCATTCACAAATTCCCTGACCTGTGGCTTGCAAAGGTTGACACAGAGGCAGCATTTTGCATACTTCTTATTCATCCAGAAGATTGGCGCCTTATTTAGGTATGCACATTAATGGATCATTTTTCTTTGAAACAGCTATGCCAGTGGGGTGCTTGGTTACCTGCTCCATGTTTGAGAAGTTTAGTTCAGCCCTCCATTCAGCTTAGAAGCAGTGAGCCCCTGGTCAATTTGCGATCCACTTCCTGGAGTATTTTTTTTTTTTACTTGTGGGTAACAGAAATGAGGGCGCCAAAACATCCTTATCAATTTTTACACAGGTATGTCATGAGTTAGGGGTCACCTTAACAAAAAACAAGGAAGAAAGCCTAACAAGGTCCGCAGGGTATTTGGGTTTGGAGACTGATGTGACTACATCCACTTTTAGACTTCCAGTGGCTAAGTTGAATAAATTAAGAGACCACATACATAACTTTCTATGAGCTAAGCTAAGTGAGAGTATGCCAAGCCATGCCATTACTTAACTTATAGATTCATAGCTTCATAGGTGTTTACTAGGGTCTATATTACTTGATCGAATGGTCAAATAGTCAAACACATAATAGTCGACCCGTAATAATCGAACTGCCACAATATCGAACGGAAAAGAAAAAAAGAAAATCCACCCAAACAAACCATTTAAACGCTCTATGCAGGGAGGCAAGCCTCCCTGCACCCCTCACTCCCCCCTGCTACTTAAATATACCAA
Organism: Protopterus annectens; assembly: GCF_019279795.1. Lineage (NCBI taxonomy): Eukaryota > Metazoa > Chordata > Ceratodontiformes > Protopteridae > Protopterus > Protopterus annectens. The sequence continues at coordinate 1,694,720,646 of NC_056725.1, read as the reverse complement.
CTCCAAGATTGCACTACAGTGCAGACAATGGAAAACTTCCATTTCTGCACTGTACAGAGATCTCCATTGAACCGTTCAACATTGTGGCAGTTTGATTATTACGGGTTGACTATTACATGTTTGACTATTTGATCACATAATATAGACCCATTTACAAGGCTAATGACCACAAGGACCTTTTTTAGCCTAGCCATGCATGTCAAATTTCTGACAAGTTCTGGTTGATAAGGGTAAGCAGGGTTTTGGGAGATGAAACATATACAAGCTAGGGCCTGGGAGAGGTACTATTTACAGGTTGTCTGTGTCCATTAGAGCTATATGTGCCAAATCAGGGATGAATTTCCTGTTCCCTATACAATTGTCCAGGTTGCACTTGAATTGGGTTAGGAAGGAACTCTGCTTCACATGGATGGGGAGCCTGTACCAGAGACAGGGTAATCTCTACGATACATACCTGTCTCTTTATATCACAGGCAATGATTAAATCTTTAGAATGGGTAATTCTGGTGCTGTTTGTTTTGTGGATATGCAGGAGGTCCATCACAGTGGGGTCTGACAATGCTCTGTATGTCAGGCATAGCCCCCCCCTCAAAAGCCTGTAGGAGACAGAATACAGGGATAGAGCCTTCAGGCAGTCTTCATAGGACATTTTACTTAAGCCCTGTATTCTTTTAAGTAAGGAACCTCTGTGGATGTTCCAATTGTTGGATATGGCTGGTTAGGTACATACCAAAGGGGGCATTGTACTCAATGATAGGTCTGATGAATGATGAATACAGTGGAACAACGACTTCCTTGGACTTAGATGCCATACCTTTGTTTATAAGTTGTGCAACATAGAATGATTTTCTCACAACTGTAGACACGTGATGATCAAAGGCCAGATTATTATCTATGTGTGTCCCTGAGTCCCTGAGTTGTCAATATGATAGTTGCCAGGGGTAGATGACTTCCCGAAGGATATTATTATGCATTTCTTGGCATTTAGTTTTAGTCCATGGCTCTGACACCAGTTGTTTGTCTGTGTCAGCCCCTCCTGGAGAACATTTGCATCAGTGTGAGATTCAATGACAGCTCCTAATTTGCAGTCATCTGCAAATTTATTCAGTCAGATACCACTGACATTGACCTTGACGTCTGAGAAGTAAATGCCAAAAAAGGAGCTGTCCAAGGACTGATCTCTGAGGGACTCCATTTGTGACTGGCCTCTTTGTAGAGATGGACTACCCAATTTTAACTTCCTGGGTCCTGTCTGTGAGCCAGTTGGCTATCCACCAGGTGACATATGAGTTTGTATCTAACCTCTTGAGTTTGTCAACAATGCCCTGGTGGAGTATTGTGCCAAGGTAGGCAGCGTGAACCATTTTGCCCTCATCCATTGATTTGATGACCTCCTCAAAGAAGTCCACCAGGCTGAGTAGGCATGATCTGCCTTTGACAAAACCAAACTAAGTTGGGTCCAGTGTCTGGAGGTTTACTACATCACTACTGATCATTTCCATGATAATTCTTTCTGTGGGTTTACATATAAGACTAATGAGACTTATGGATCTGTAGTTTCCAGGGTCTGTAGATGGCTCACCATACTGTGTTTTTTTCATTTTAGTACAGTGTACCTTTTTGTGTTGAATGTATAAAGCTGTTACAGCTATAGTGACAATTTAAATGCTATATTTAGCCAAAGCATATACATATAGCTATTAAATGAACACTCAGTAGTCGGTACTGATCAGGCAATGCAACATCGCTGGTATGCCGGACTCGTATGTTATATTTCAATCAGTAGTTTTTTTAAACAGAAAAAAAATCTGCTATACATTAGTGCAAATGACGTTTTTAAGTAAAATTCTTTATGTTTGGATAGTAAGAATAGATGCAGGGGCTCATGGTATGTGCTGTGAGATCCATTTGGTGCTGTCAGTGTCGACAATGCAAAATTCTGTGCTTGCTTCGTTTCTTGTTTATTTTCTATACCTATGCTATATAAAATTTGTGCTTTAATTGCCTATAGTGTGAATCACCTTTGTGTTTCCTCATTTGCCTTCTGACTGGCAGCCTATCAGAGGAGATTCTCGCTTTGTGTTCTCTGGGTATCCTGTTTTAATCGGCTGCAACTATCTGTGAAGTACTCTGAGCAGATAGATGCATTCTGTTAGAAACTGGTCCACTGTGCTGTTGGTGGGAGGACAAGTCAAAGACAGACACAGTGTTGTTTATATCAGAGGTGATAAATACATGTGTCTAGCAGTTGAACAGACAGCAGGGTTTCTGTTCTGCATGGTAACTCATTGTTGGAACATTTTTTTTACAGACAGAGTAGGTAAAAGAGGCCAGACCCTTCTGGTCATGCAGTCAGTTTTAGTAATAAATAGTTATGTAGATCGATTGCTAAAAAGACTCAGCAATTGTATGCATTAGTCAGAAGACAACCTATTTGTATTGGATGAAATCTTTGTATGATTACAGATTAATGTTAGCAGTTGCAGACACTTCTTTACCCACTAGTATCCTGCATGTCAGAAACAACCTTATGTAAAAGCAGTCACATATGTTAACACCTGTGTGTAATGCTGAGTGTGCTAACACTAATCCCTACTAATGTAGCAGGTGCACCTGTATATGATGATTGGATGTAATTCTGGCAAATCAGGGGAAAGTTGGGAAAGTAGTTAATGAAATGCAACAGCAATCAGTAACTAGTACATTTATTTGTGGGTGTTATGAGTGAATGAGTTACCGTTGCCATGCATAGCTGTCATTAAAAACTGCTTGTACATACTTGGAGCCATACTGTTGAAGGGATTAGTGGGGAAGTCTGGGGGACATGTTTCATTTTGGTGTTTGTGTGCATACTTGAAACTACTGAAGGGAATGGATCGCTGAGGAAAATGTTCCATTTTGGTGTTTGTAAGTTGTACATACTTGAAATCACTGAAGGGAATGGATTGCTGGGGTGAGGGAAATGTTTCTTTTTTGGTGCGTGTACATACTTGAAACCACTGAGGGAATGGATTGCTTGTGGAAATGTCTCATTTTGGTGTTTGTACCTACTTGGAGACATACTGCTGAAGGAATTAATGGGGGGTCTGGGGCCATATTTTGGTTGTCTGTTCTTCAGTTTGCGTTTAAAAGTTGGTACCCCACAATTTAATTGGAATGGGTGAGATTACATAATTATGTATGCAAACTTTATGTTAATCATTGTACAGATTTGTACCTATTTTTCATGGGCCTTTGTCCAGATTTCTGAAGTTTCCAGGTTGACAGGTATGGTTTGGAGGCTATAGTTAAATAGCAATTCCAGAAGCCCTGACAGGTCATGTTTCATGCTATTTAGAAGGCATCCTGGAATATTGTCAGGGCCCGTTGATGCAGTGTTCTTGGCCTTAGAGAGAGCATTAAGGACCTGTTCCCTAGTGATACCAGGGGGAGTTATGTTTGATGGTTTTTCCTGAAGGAAGGTTGAGGGCAGGAGAGAGGGGGAAAGCTGGAGCTCATTCTTCATAGTTTGTAGATCACTTACATATTCCAGGTAGAACCAATAAGTTTGCTGACTTGACTGTCTTTCTCATTTTCAGGATGACATGTTAACAGTACTGGAACTAGAAGCACAGGAATCACCCTTAGCATACCTACAGCCCTTTGGACCATTAGCAGCTTGTTTAGTTTTGCAGTCCTGGTCTGCGAGCAGGAAGAGTGATCATGGTTCATCCCAAGGAGCTTTTTTTTTCATTTTGCAGTCAGTACTTGGGCTGCTTATAGACTCTGGTCTCCTTTAATCATTTGTCATTTTTTATTTTCTAGGTGCATTTGTTAGGAGGCAATCCAGACAACCCATATTCACTTGTCAGCTCTTTTGATCTAAGCTAACAGGATTGCCAGTTTTCAATAAATCATGGTTGGTCTCCAAAATGGTGCTGGGTTGGGACAAAGTGTGTGGCAATCTTCTGATAGTAGGCAGCCTATTAAAAGTTTGTTGATTCAGTCTTATTGAAAATATTAACAAATTAATGCCAAACTATCAAGTCTACAATATCTATGCAACCCTCAGAACGTGGATGTATTTGCAGACTTTTTGAATAGGAAGATTGCTTTTTGGATTCATGGTAGCAGATGTTTTTATTTTTGACAAGTCAGTCTCTGTTTGGCTCCAACAATCAAAGACTGATCAGCTTTCACAGGGTGTTTAGTTAAGTTGACAATGTACCACTCCAGCCTATTATGCCCTGTCCACTGGCCCAGAATCCTACTCAACCTTCACATTTCTAGGTCACCATCTGATTTAGTCTTTAAAGACCCACACCACAGAGTTATTACACTCAGATCTTATTTCACTCTTCTTCTTAGAGCTGTATAAATACAAACTCTTCCAATACAGGCATCACTCTGCATTCCTTATATATAGGGAGAACAACTGATCTACATAGAAGAAGAGCAATCCATAGAAGTTATTAAATAGTTGGGATGTTGCCCTTCCTCTGCCTTTTTGAGATACATTAGGTAATTTTTGTTTATGGTAGTAATTGTAGTCTCTGTTTTAGGACTGGACCAGGTTGTCACATTTGGTCGTTCCTTCACTGTTTAGCTCCCAGGAGAGCATCTGTTAGACCAATGGCTGGTATTTGGGTTTAGACCCCACCTGTGTAGAGGTAGTGTGTAGATGTTTTTTCTTGTTTGTGTTGTATCCGCTTTTCACTCAGGTTGTAAACAGTGATTCATCAGAATGACATGCCTCATTTGATATTGTTGCATCTATGTGGTAATGATATTGGACTCTTACTTAAAAGATGCTTACTTTCTTAAATTTTTAGAATGCTGTTTTTGATACAGTCTGTTTGTCTATGGACTATTATATATTAGTTGGCCATCATTCCAAGATTATGTTGAAACAGCATGATACATTGATATCTCAGACCAGCAGATACATGTAAATTTGTGAATTACAGGATATGCAGATCACCACCAGCATTGGCATTTAACATGGTTGACCACTGGGGCTTTCAGGACAATGATCCAATATGGTTTTTGCCAGACAGCATAACTTTGTGACATGGTAGTCATGAGTTAATGCATTTAAAGTTTTCTTTGCAGCTCAGGATTTGTTGTGAACCTTCTGTTAACAATGTTGTTTATGAGTGCTAATTTTCATTTCTCAGTTAAATAATTAATATCTGAAGAAGTATGTGTTACAGAGAATTTTTGCTGCCTGTCATGGCCAAGGATGGGGGGTTCAGGTGGTAAGACCTAGTGGGCCTCTACAGGGCAGATAATTTCCCTAATTTCTACCCCCCCCCCCATACACACTTTCCAGGGCCTTTGTGGACTGGTTTAGAGATTAACGGAGTATGAGCAAAGGTAGAAGATATGTTCTCATGTGGGCAAGTGTCAAGATGGTCCTTGGATCAAACAAGGCCAGCAGGGTTGTGTTTTCCATGGCACCTGGGAAAAAGGCAGTATAAGATGTGAATTTATAATGCTTTCATTGCATGAGTTAATGGTTAGACTTTATACAGTGTTATTATACATCAATAAAAGGTCACAATGGCCATTTTGTTATGGTCGTATGATTGTTAGCAGGTCTAACTGTTTCTCTTTACTCCAGTGAAGAGATATGTGGAGTAAGTGACATCATGGGAATGGGGGGGGTCAAATTACTAAAGCCAAGATGTGCAACATTTTTTTGACAGTATAACAGTCTCTGGAGCAACTGGAATACCATCCTCTCTCTCTCTCTCTCCCTCTCTCTCTCTCTCACATAGGTAGGTTTGGACAGCTACAAGGTGGAGCATCTCCTGCCTTTCAATTTCCTGCTTTTTTATGGGGTCTTTTTGGACCAGTTTAGAGGTCAACTATAAACAGAGGCTGAAGTTATGCTCTCATGGGGGCAAGTGCCAAGATTGTGCTTGGGTCAGACAAGACCTTTGACAGGACAGTTTCCATGCCAACCGGGTAAAAGGCAATATAGGAAGTAAATTTTTTAATGCTGTCATTGCACGAGTTAGTAGTTATACTTTAAACAGTGTTGTTATATGTCACTAAAAGGTCACAATGGCTGTTTTGGTGTGGTTGTGTGGTTATTAGCATATCTGACACAATAAAAATTGGTTAGAATTACACAATTATTAAACTCCATAAAAAAAAAAATTTGAAAGCTGCTACAACAAAATTGTCAAGTTTGCTACTAATTCATCCTCCTTTACCCATCACTGTAAAGCTCTGCATACCCTTAGCTGGCTGGAACCCCACCCCTCCACCTCTCCTATGTTGAAATTATAACAATACACAAAATAATACACAAACCATTAGCCTGCCCAGCTCTTACCCCTTTATTCAACATATATTTCCCTAAAATAACTCTTAAATCAGAGGACAAACAACTTCTCACCATAAGTAAACCGAAATAAATCCCCTGAACAAAGCCTATACTCATACTTAGTAGCTGTTTACCTCTAACCAACAGAGCTATTTCTAACTTACCCACCTTTAAACCCTCCCTAAAAGAATACTTTACATACTCTTGGACCTGCTCCTGTGCCAATCCTGGTTGAACTTACTCACTATACTTCACTTACCCCCTTCAACCTAGATCATACTTCACAATCGTCTCCAGCCTCCTACTCCACTCCTTTTTGTTTCTCCACTACCTTACCTTATTTAATTCGTCTCCGCACACCTTCCCTCTACCCATTTCCACCCTACTCACCTAAGCTACCAGAAGACACCCTACCCTGCACTCTTTTTATAATCTCCTTCTCTCTATCTTTCTTCTTCCTTTTCTGACCATATTATGAACACCGCTCTCATACTAAGATATCACTCAATTTCCCCTCACTGACTCTAATTATGTAATCTCTAATATCTCTTTAAATATCTTATTAGAATTGTCTCAGCCTCTCAGGTCTCATTCATCACATACTAATCTATGTAACAAATAATGGTACTTTTCCATTAAACCCCTACCAGTTTGTGCTGGTAAAAATATATACAAAGCTTCCTTTACTGCACCTTTCTACAAATACACTTCGTGGTGGCTCAATCATGACTGTCTGTAAGGTAGAGTACACTTTTGTATAATGGTAATAAATAAAACAAAATAAAGAAAGATGAAACTGTTTACCGTTAAAACTGTACCACTTCGTGCTGCTGTGTTTTGCCGCTATTTCTACACAAGTGAAGCAGCACTCTAACTCAAAGCTAACCAGGTAACAAGACAGACAACTGAAGCAGTTGTCCTACACAGTGTCACTTCATTCGGCATAAGATGAACAACAGTTGAACTGTCAGGTAGGGAAAACCTGTACAAACCTTCTTTTACACAGGTAAAGGACCGACAGCAAATATAAACACTGATTTGCTATTACGGTTCCACAACTACAACTGAAAGGGCCACTAAAACAAAGAGCGGTGTGTCCAAAATATTTGACTGACCAACATGGGCTTTTTTTCACTTGAGAAAACAACAGGTGAAGAAGGGGGGGATGAAATCTCCACACAGATTCAGGTGTCCAGGGCATGTTTCAGGACAGGTGGTAATTCATGACAGTAAATAGGGACTGACAATCAATATAGGGCCGAACTTTACCTAGCTCACTTTCTTTAAATATTATCAGTCGTGAAAACACTTTGACATGTAACACCTGGAGTAATACACATACGTGAACAACATAGTAAGTCGTATGATGTCAAATGCAGTACCATGCACACTTGCCGATCAGTCACCTAGCAGAAGTAACTTCAGCTGTCGGTGAGCATCCCTTTTGTCTCTCAATTTCTGCAAAATCCTACTTGTTCGTTGTCCCCACAGCTGTAGTGTATGTATCCAAAGAAGCCAGTGTTTCTAAAATACCGGCAAACCAGCATCGCAAAGTGGTAGGGGTTTAATGGAAAAGTACCCAAATAATATGACTATTAAGTTTTTCCTCACATATTTTTTCCAACTCATGTTACTGTTTTTCATTGCACTCTAGTATGAAACATATTTTATTTTTTTCTTACTACAACATTTTTCTATCTCTTATGTTTTGTAGTGTAACATGATACTTTGTGATATAAAACATCTGTACTTAATGGTTTGTAGTGTAACATGATACTTTGTGATATAAAACATCTGTATAACATGACACTTAGTGATATAAAACATCTGTACTTAATGGTTTGTAGTGTAACATCTGTACTTAATGGTTTGTAGTGTAACATGATACTTGTGATATAAAACATCTGTACTTAATGGTTTCTAGTATAACATGACACTTAGTGATTTAAAATATTTATACTTGATTTTTGAAAGATTATGATTGTGGAGCTTTTCTCCCAGGGCCTCTGCTGAAAATGGGCACTTTCTGGCCCAGTTGGACTTACCCAGTAAACAAACGTTAAGTAAATAAATACTATAATAATGTTTCAGTGAAGGTCTGTTTTTAACATTATCTTGCACTGTAAATTGAGAAAACTACATTCAAAGTTACTATACTCAAAACTTTTACTTTTCCAAACTTCCCTTAAATAAAATAAATAAATGGCTTTTGGTACCGTTAACAGTGTTTCTTCAATTTTTAATTTGATATAAAACATCAGTGTCCCTTCATTCATATTTTCCCACTTTCATTGCACTCAAGGAATAGAATGTTGAACATGAAGTGGTTGCCATAGAATGTATAGTTTCAAAATACCACAACGCTACACTGCTGCAAAGGATGACAATCTCCATGCGTTCTCTACACGAAGTATAACAAATGCCTGTCTGACAGGCTGAGGCTCAGTTAATGCAACGGTTAGGGAAAGTAGAACAGCTTTTCTTAGCCTATTTAAGCAAATGCCCAAATTATCTTGGCACAAGATACTGGTGCAACTGTATCAGTCATTGAGATTTTGATTTTCCTGACTTTTTAAACTTTGTTTTAAAGACAAAAATCCACCCCCATCTTAGAATTAGGTTAAGGATTTATTCATATGTAACACTGTAGTAAAGAAAAAAATAACCTCAGTTTGACCTGGGAAGTGAAGTAGCTGTTAAGGAGCATACAGTCTCCCTCTCCTTCTTGCAATATGATAATATGCTATAGGTAGCCAGCCTTTTGCATGCTCATTTGGGGGATAAGCACTAATAAAAGGGTCTTTATAATACAGCTCATGTCACTGTTAACTTTGGGTCAGGATGCTTGGGGAATCAGACTTGCTATTGTTGCAGCAATGCTTTTCTGTTTCCATTAGTGTTTATTACAATGGAATTCATTAGCAAGAAGCCAGATGCATTGCAACTGTAGGCAGTGTAAATGAAATGCACTGTTTACAGCAATGAAAACTAATGAAAAAAAAAACACTCTGCATTAGGTAAAGAGCTGGACTGCTAAAATCCAGTCACTGCTTATACATCTTCTGTCTAAGAAATGTTTTCAATCTTTATATGGAAACAGATGATGGTTGCATTTAGTTTTTTTGAGAAGATTTTGTCATTTATTTTATTTTTATTTATCAATTTGTTAACTGAGCATATAGGCTAATCCTAGGACCCCTTTCAACCATGTCCTGGGCTATAAAATATAAACAGTACATAAAATATTTCATTCCATAGTTGATTTGGTGTAATGAAACTGTAGAACATTTAATAAAGTTTGCGCAATGACACACAGTGATACTGTAATATGTCTGGAAAGAGTGAAAACTGTGATTTTAACAGTAGGGAAATAGATGTGGATATTTTCTCAACTGATACTGTAAGTCACAAATCTTCTAATTACATATTATATAACCACAAAACACTAAATACTGACTAAAAGGTCTGTAAAAGCATCAAAGATACCCCATCGAAAATAAAACGTTACACACACACACACACACACACACACACACACACACACACACACACACACACACACACACACACACACACACACACACACACACACACACACACACACACACTAGACACACACACAAACATACAGTACACTCTCCTTTATCCAGTCTCGCTGGGACTGGACCTTAGGCTGGATAAACGAAAGGCTGATTAATCAGAAAATGAATACGAAATAGCAGGTTATAAATCAGCTACAATAACATGATTTGTGTTAGAATGCATTTTTCTAATGAAAATGAAGCCTAAAACTCAAATGTTGTCATTATTAAGCGAAAAGGAGGTGGAAGTGTTGTTCTTCTCTGTTGTCTTTTGCTAGGGCTATGGCAGAAATTTGATGGCTGGTTAAAGAGGAGGCTGGTTAAAGAGAGGCCAAATAAGAGGGAGTCTACTGAATGTATAATATCTGCATACACACAGACACACACACATACACACACACAGACACACACACACACATATATGTATTTATATGCATGTGTGTGTGTGTGTATGTATATATATATATATATATATTTTATTATTATTATGAATAAAATATACAATATGGATTTATGTAGTAACTGATATTTATACACACACAAACACACACACACACACACACACACACACACACACACACACACACACACACACAGACACACAAACGCATATATATAAATATATATTTATATATATATATATATATATATATATATATATATATATATATATAGATATATATATACAGAGAGAGAGAGACAGACAAATATAGATAAAATCTGAAAGTCCAGATTTTAAAAGGCCAAAAGTGCTTACCAGTTAATTTGTAATTTTTTTATTTCACTTTCAATAAAACAGCATGTTCACAAACATCATGGCCACTAACATACCAGCACGGATGCAAGGCAGCTAGCCCAGTCACAGAGGGATAAAACACTATCACCCAAGTGAGCTGTGTTTGCTTAATGAGTTGTGTGTCTGATGTGCTGACAAGGAGGATAACTTTGTCTATAGTGGGGGTGGGGGTGGGATTGTGCCAAATGCATCTGTGCTGGGCTGTAATGGAGACCAGAGTTCAAAGATTCCAAGATCAAATGTGTAGGGGGGTAGAGCAAGCATGGTTGGCCTATAGGCCCAAGGGTAGGAGACAAGCACATACATGCTACTCTTTATTTCCAATCCAGTATGTCCTTCCCATCAAAGCAAAATAAGAATATTTACAGTTTTCTTTATTTCTGATTATTTTTTGCCATCTATGAATATAGTTATCATAATCTCAATGAGTTTAGAGAGCACATGAGTTTTTGTATCAGTTAACTTTCTAACATCATGTCAGCTATTGCTTTAACAACCACTCCAAACTTTATGCTTTAAAAGTATCCAATTTAATGGCTAAAAAATGAAAGAATTCCTATGAAAAAACAAAAGTTCTCTATTTCTGCACAAATTTGTTGACAGCTATTTTGCACATTAAAACAGTCAGCATATATTATTCTCTTATTAACAAACTCCATAAAAGATTCAGATTTAACACTTAAACCAACAGAAAAATGATCAGAAAGGAAAAAAGACCTAGCATTACACAATATAGATTTGTGTCTGAATATGATGGAAGAAAAAAAATCAGTCCTGGAGCAAAATGTATCTTTATGAGAAATATGAGTGCTGGCTGTGTTATTAGCATCCTTGAATCTTGCTATGTCTATTAAGTTTTCCTGTTACATAAACCTTTTTAACAATTTACCATGTTGTGGTTTATATGTAGACTGTATTGATCTAGAAACGCCAATGAACAGTTGAGAAGAACTTTTCAGTCTCCACCTATTATGACATTAACATTTAACAAATGTTCTAAGGCATTTGCTAAACTGTCTAAAAAAACTTGATAATCACTAAAACGGCCATACGCTAATACTAAAGTGACAAGTCTCTTACCACTAGATAAATGCACAGCTACTATCCTATCCTCTAAAACCCAAAAGGTATTTCTCACAGTATAAGCACTAGATGCTTTTAGTAAAATCAGCACCCCCACTGAAGTGTTAGATTCTTAGGTTCACAGGTTCTTAGGAGATTACTATGCTAATGGCTTAAGGGCCCTTACAAGCCTAGCCAATATAATTCAATTTTCCCCAGTATATGGCCCCAAGGAGCAAGAGGATGATATAGATTTGTACCCTATGCATTGAGTATCTTACAGATTTCCCCTGCCCGTGAGGGACATAAGTACTGCCCCAGGTGTGAGTTTGCCATTCCCCATCCATTGATCCAAACTGCATTTGAAGAGGGCTAGGGAAGGACTCTGCTTAAAGTGAATATGAAGCTTGTTGTAAAGGAAAGAGAAATCTCGGAGACACATATCTGTCTCTCCAGCATGTTTTGTTTGAGTCACTGACTAAGTTTAGATCCTCAGATCAGGTGATAACTCATGCCATATGATTTGTGGATTTGTAGCAGCTCAATCAGGGCTGGATTTGTGAAAGGGTAGGTCAGGCATAGGTCACCCTTTATTAGCTAGTAGGAAACAGAGTAAAGGGATAAGGCTTTTAGTCTATCCGCATAGTTCATGTTGTTTGCACTCTGTATTTTCTTTGTGAGGAACCTCTGAGGTCATTCCAGCTGCTGTAAGTGCCTAGTCAAGTACATGTCAAATGGCACACTGTACTCAATTATTGGTTTAATGAGGGCTGAGTACAGCAGGACTATAATTTCCTTGGATCTGGATGCTATACCTTTACTTATAAGTTGTGCCACATAAAAGGATTTCTGATGGTCAAAATGTTGGCTGCTGTCTATCTATGTACCTTGATCTCTCACCTCTGAGTCTATTCTAAGGTGTGTGCTATTAATGTTGTAATTTGCAGGGGTATTTTACTTCCCAAAGGTTATGATAATGCATTGATCTGCATTTAATTTTAGGTAATGGTCCTGGCATCAATCATTTGTCTGATTTGGACCTCCCTGTATGATATCTACATCAATGGGGATTCAGTGGTTGACACCAGATTGCAGTCATCTGCAAACTTTGTCATCCAGAGGCCTTCCACATTTTCTTTGACTTCAGAGAAGTATATTCTGAACAGGCGTGGTCCCATCAATGAGCCCTGTGTTACACCACTAATTACTGGCCTCTTGCTGGATCTGGATTTGCCTACTTTAACCATGTGTCCTGTCCATGAGACAGTTGGTTATCCATCTGGTGACAGAGGAGTTATGTCCAGTTTGTTGAGTTTATTTATAATACCCAAGTACAGAATTATGTCAAATGCCTTGGCCAAGTCAAGGTAGGTGGTATGTACTGTTCTACTCTCGTCCATGGTCTTAGTCAGTTTCTCAAATAAATCCACTAGATTTCAGTCGATCTAAAACTACAATTTAAACTTTTACTCCATTTATAGTTCCTCAAAAGGCTTGAACAAATATTACCATTAAAATGGGTTTCCTGCAAGAAGAAAATATTCTTGGAACAACTGTAAATGAAATTCATAATCTTCCTTAGTTTATATAAAGTATAACCCCATTCAAATCAATACTTATTCTAGTAACAGACATTTAATAAATAAAATAAAAGCAATTAAATAATGTACCTTAAATTCAATGTGAAATGCTGTGAAATGGAAACAGATGATCTGCTGTGTAAATAAAAATAGCTATTTAGTCTGCCATTTACCTTAAAAACTTTTGGGTCCTACTGAAAATCCTCCACATTATTCTGTTCTAAATTACATGTGTAAGTTTGGACAAACCATCACATTTGGATCTAGTATAGTAAAACAGACACCTCCCCCAGTTCCCACAAGAGTGGTATGTTTTAAACAGTATGTATGCATTGTACATTCTGTGTCTGGGGTAAGAGCACTGACATTTTGAAATCATGTACCTCTCTAGAAATATCCAGAATTAGTAATCAGCAAATAGAAGGTAGTCTGGAGGAAGCAGACTAACAATGACAAGTAAGCATTAGCAGATCTAATTCAGCCTTTGGAAGGGATCAGTGTACCATTAGCATCCTTTCAACACATTTGAAGTAATTGTGGAACTCCCAAAACTACCTTTTTTTGCAATGCCTACAGGTGTGTCATGCCTTACTCATGCTGTAATTCAAGCAGCTTTCCTGAAAGGTATGGACTTAATCCAGAAAAAAACACAAAACAGTGGTACAGACTGATAAACGTGCTCCTGGTTAAAACAGCACCTGTTCAATCTAAAACATGCTGGACTCTATGCACATGAACAGGCCCTCACATACCCAGACATGCAGGCTAGCATGCAGGCGTTAGGATGTTAAAGCTTTTCAACACACATTCCAGAAAACTGGCTACTCTTATTCTCTTACAGCCTTATGTCCCCTATGAGCTAGATTAGTCTACTGTGCTGATCTTCAGGTGATTAACAGAGCAGTCAGGCTAATGTAGTAGATAATAAAGCCGTTATAGTTGTGGTCCAAGGTGAAGGAGCTCTGGACATGTCTTGACGCAATGGCTTCTTGGATACTGGGAATGCACATCCTGACACATGATATTCTCCAGTTGCTGGGTTTGCATTTCAATTGATTTTTACTTCCCCACCAAGCTGATATCACTAAATTAGTTGTTGCTGACCACTGGAGAAAAATCTTCATTTCGTACTGTGGCTTTACAAGAGAAAGATTTGCTTAACCCTACTGCAAGAAACAAATGACTCATTTTGTAGCAGAATACATCCTACTCCTCATTAATTGTGCATAGCTTGACCAAGACATAAATTAGCAAGGCAGTTTATTTAGGAAAATAAAAGAGAACAATGTTCACATAAAATACAGTGTACATCCTTAAAACTTGGAGAATTAACATTTTTATCTATTAACTCAATTAGTTTCAATGTTCCCCTAAAACCTTTTTCAGTTTTTTAGTCCTACTGATAATTGTTCTTTCCTATTTTCTTTTAGAAGGACATGTTACACGTGTCTTCACATCTGGATTGAGTTTTTGTTGTTGTGTCTTTCGGCTTTTCCCAGTTAGGGGTCGCCACAGCGGAACTCCGGTCTGCTAATGATTGGCAGTAGATTTTTACGTGCCAAGTTGCCAGCCCTGATGCACAACCTTTAACAAAGGTACACCCATTCACTCATGTCTCCAGACAGAAGACGCTTTAGGTGAGAATTGAACGGGACAACGTCTTACTGTAAGGCGACAGCGCTACCGCAGCACCACCACTGCAGTCCCACATCTGGATTGAGTATGACATAAAATTCACCATCCAAAGTTCATACAAGAGTCATATGTGTCAAACAGTATGCATCATGCATTTGTAATATAGGGAAAGAACACTAACATCAGAAGGTAACTTGGAGTTCATATGTTCCTTTAGTTCAAGACTGTTCAACAATGACATCATAAACATTTGATCACATATATTTCCTTTCCTCTCCCCTTTCATTGGCTGTTGTCAGTAAACACAAAATTATCATTTTGTGAAATCCCTCCCCTTCAGCTATTTAAATTTATTGACCCTCCCACTGTATTCCATAGGAATAGAATACTAAGTGCTCACCCCCCCCCTTCTAATCTATCTTGCCCTTTTAAAATTAGTGGCTTTCCTCTTAGATTGCTAAAGCTTGAGTTGCCCTCTTTTTTTTATCTTACTGCTTCATGCACACTGCAACTCTTAGGACATTAACTCATTTTTCCATCTTACTTTTAAAATCTGCAACATCTAGTCCAAGACCACCAAAAACTGGTGAGCCCAGATTCTGACTCTCGGTTGTCATCAAGATTACTGCTTCTGTTTTGCTCCTGGTGAGAGAAAGAGCACAGAGACATTATTTCCTTGAGACCGCTGATCACCAGAAATCCTGAGAACTGCTTGGTAGATGCCAGCTTGGAATTTATGCTTATATGTTGCTCCTGGTGAGAGAAGAAGCAGAGGGTATTTATTCCTGACTGTCTCTGACTGGACAGTGAGTGCCTGTGTGGAATCTTCCTGACTGGTCTGGCTGTTATTCAAGGCATCTACCAGGAAAAGGCTAAAACAAGCCTACAGACTCCTGCATTATCTGAGCAGACTGTTGATCACCAAAGAACCTGTTGTCTACTTCTCATCTTCGGATTAGTGCTACTGTTTTGCTTCTGAGGAGGAAGGAAGCAGAGGGGCATGGTATCCCAGCAGCAACAATGTGTGGTGAGACCAGCACTAGTAGCAGCCAAGCAGTAGCCATTCAGGCAAATCCCCTCTTTTCATCATTCTCAACAAAGCTAATTCTGTCTTTTCAATAAGTACGACTTTATTAGTTGCTGTCCAACCTAACTTCAGAATATCTCCCTAAATACTTCATCCATAAATCATCAGGTTCTACTTATGTGTTTCCCCTCAAGTTTTGGCAATACTCTATACAGTCAGGACACCTTGAGCTGATATTCTTTCTGCTAAAGCCCCCTTGAAATTTCACCAATAACTAGTTTCACACATAACAACTAGTCTACAGTGACAAGCACTGTCCCCAGAGTTGTAAACCAGATACTCCTGACATTATAGTCTCACTGCAACTGTCTAATCAACAAAAAAGGGCATGTTGCCATGGATATGGACTTTCCCACTATCTCCGTTACCAACTTGGTGGATACGGACATCATAAGGCAATGCAAAAATTGCCTCATGTTTACTGACAACCAACTAATTCTCAAACAAACTATGTGAGAAGATGTAGTTACACAATGTCAATGGAAGCAAAACACTCACATGAAAGTACTCCTAATGTCAACCAGGTTTCCAGGGGAACACATGCTGCACTCATCACACACAGTTCAAAGCAAATACATAGACCCTCATATGCTGAGGCACTTAAATGTAACCTTCCTACACCCCAAAGACCTCCTAGATGAGGTACACTTAACAAATACCCTCAGCAGCCCCAAATGCACTCTTTCAGTACAGCACCCACATCAATACATACAGACACATCTCATGGAGCCTCAACTTCTAGGCCCAGAAGGCAAGCCACAACACAATCCAACATTCTGGTCACTGAAGACTCCATTGTGAGACACACTAACATCCTTCTCACCAGGCTGAGGCCTGGAAAGGCCGCAGAAATACCTCACTAAAAGAATCACAGGCCTAATGCAGATGCCCTATGCTGACCGCCTTAAAAAACTCCAGATATACTCTATCACATATCGTCTACTCAGAGGCGATCTCTGCTTAACATACAAGGCCATGTCAAACCCTGAGCTGTTGGACATGCTACACTTAAAGAAATCCCAATCCCTCAGAGCCACATGCTCCAGGGATCTAAACCTTGTCATCACAATAAACAAAATATGCTGGAGGGATAGGTTCCTGACCGAGAGACTCCCCAGACTCTGGAACAGACTGCCCATACATGTCAAGCAGAGCTCCTCTTTGTCCCTCTTCAAAAGGAACCTTGACGATTGGATGGGAGAAAGGAAATTCACCCCGGGGATCACGTCAGTCGCACTGCTAGACAGGGGTCCAGAGAAGTAAATAGTGTGGGAAGAAATAGCCAGGGAATTGTTATGACTAGGCTTGTATAGGCCCTAGAGCCAATAGCCTAATACCAACCTATTAACCTATGAGATAGTCACAGTAAGCTGTTTATCACGGGCCAAGATCGACCATATTATACATGCACTCAGGTCATTGGACTACAACTACTAGCATGACTCAGTCATAGTACATGTGGGTGTAAATGACCTGTGACATACCTCCCTAGCCTATATGAAGAGAGACGTTATGGAGCTCTCAAAATATGTTTCCCAGGCTGGTATGAGACTAGCACTGAGCAGCATTTTCCCCTCTCCAAGGATTATGCCATAATATGAACAGAAGATGACTGACTTTAATAATTGGCCGAGTTTCTTGTGTCATTCTAAGGGTGTCAACATGCAAGGAGATGGTCAACAGACCACACTGCTTTGCCAGGGTGGTCTGCACCTCACCCCATAGTTCCTTTTTTTGGCAATGCCAAACTAAAAGTACTTCCGACATAGCAAATCAAAACCAAAAAATCTAAAGGTGTTACTACTCGATAGTATGAGTTTAAACAAGAAACTCCACTCCCTACAAGCTATCCTCAGCCTACAGAATGCTGACATCTGTGCAGTCACTGATATATGGTTTAATGCCATGGAGAGCACACCACCAGTGCAAGGCTATAATACCTTCTACACATTTAGACCAGCTATTACACAGACAGGGATTAAAGGTGGAGGTGTGACAATTTACATAAAAAAATATACCTCATGATTGGTCAAACAGGACAATGCACTTGAGCATCTCCACATTCAAATCATCATAAGCAAAATCCAATGCCATTTTCTTACAAGCCATAGGTCCCCTTTATGATGTAGGAAATTCATAACACGTATTTAAGCTTACTGGAAACACTCACCATCCAACCCAGTACCATATTCATGGGCAACTTTAATTACCGCACTATTAACTGGGAATCATATATGACACCAAGCATGCAGGCACAGAGATTCCTGGATTTTGTGAATACAAACTCCCTGTACCAGATTGTCAATATGCTAACCAGGGGTCCAAACATACTGGATCTGGTTCTTTGAAGTAAAAATAAAACCCAGGACCTCAGCTAACTATGGAATGTTTAGAAACTATTTTAAGGCTAAGTTTCTACTATTAAGTGATAACCTGACAAAATTTCAAGTCCTCATAAACCCTGAGAACACTACTACCTATACGGAACTGTTCCTAGAAACCCTATACAAGCATGTTAATAGTAGCATAGAGGCAGCTGTACCCACCAGCAAGAAGTACAGAACTAACTCAAACAACAAACCACCTTGGTGGAATCACAAAATCACTAGGCTGTGTAACAGAAGGAAGAAAACCATAGCCAAATATAGGAGATATAACACCCAACAGGATAAAAGCACTCTCATCAAGCTAAGCAAACAACTCAGAGGACAAATAAAGTTTACCAAAGACAAATTTTAGTAAAATGTGGCCTCTCAGGCCAAGGATAACCACAAGACATTCTTTAACTATGTCCACAACCTCAAAGGCAATACACAATTGTGTACAGAGCTCATTGCTAATGGAGTCACCTGTACTGAGCCAGAAGATATGGAAAAGCTACTGACAGACAAATTCAGTACTAACTTTATCCCACTATCCCCCTAAACCCCCCTTCAGGAAATACCATCAAATATTACTCCCCCTACTATCACTAGGGAACAAGACCTCAATGCTCTCTCTAAGGCCAAGAATACTGTATCAATGGGTCCCTGGATTTACACAATATCCCAGGATGCTTTCTAAATAGCATGTAACAAGACCTATCAGGCCATCTGGAATTGCTATTTAACTATAGCCTCCAAACAGGCTTCATGTCTCACAAATGGAGAACAGCAATAGTCATCCCGCTGCATAAAGGTGACCTTGGAAACTACAGGCCCATAAGTCTCACTAGTCTGCTATACAAAGCCATGGAAAGAATTATCATGAAAATGATCAATAATGACATAGGAAACCACTAAACACTGGACCCAATCCAATTTGGTTTACTCAAAGGCAGGTCATGCCTACTCATCCTGGTGGACTTTTTTGACAAGAGTCACAAAAGCAATGGATGAGGGCAAAATGGTTCACACTGCCTACCTTGACCTGGCCAAGGAATTTGATACAATACTATCATTGGGTATTGTTAACAAACCCAAGAGGTATAAAACCTTATGTCACCCAGTGGATAGCCAGCTGGCTCACAGACAGGTCCCAGGAAGTAAGAATTGGGGAGTTCACTTCTGCAAAGTGGCTGGTCAGAAGCACAGTCCCTCAAGGATTAGTTCTGAGACTGATCTTTTTTGGCATTTACTTCTCTGAAATCAAGGCCAATGTCAAGCGGCTCTTGCTGATTAAATTTGCAGATGATTGCAAACTAGGATCAGTCATAGAATCCCACACAAACATTAATGTTCTCCAAGAAGTACTGACACATGCAAATAACTTGTGCCAGAGCCATGGACTAAAACTATATACCAAGAAATGCATAATAATATCCTTTGAGAAGTCATCCCTCCCCAGTAACTATCATATTGGCAACATACCCCTAAGAGCTGACCTGGTAGTCAAGAACATGTGGACACACATAGATAGTAATCTAGCCTTTGATCATCACGTGCCTACAGTGGTGAGGAAATAATTCTATGTTGTGCAACTTATAAACAAAGCTATGGCATTTAAGTCCAAGTAAGACATTGTTCCACTGTATTCGACATTCATCAGACCTGTTATTGGGTACAAAGCCACCTTTAGTATGTACCTAAGCAGACATATCTAACAAGTGGAGTATCCACAGAGGTTTCTCAACAAAAGAATACAGGGCATAACTAACATGTCTTATTCAGACCTCCTCAAGGCCCTATGCCTGTATCTGGTCTCCTACAGACTGTTGAGGGGAGATCTATACATGGCATACAGGGCATTGTCAGACCCTACCCTGATAGACCTTCTGCATATCTGCAAAACAAACAGCTCCAGAGTTACCCATTCTAAAGACTTAAACCTTGCCAGCGATATAAATAGGACCTGCTGGAGAGACAGGCATGTATCCCAGAGACTACCCCTTCTCTGGAATAGGCTCCCCATCCATGTGAAGCAGACTTCCTCCATAACCCAGTTCAAGAGTAACTTGTAAAACTGGATGGGGAACAGGAAAAGCATCCCTGGTTTGGCACCTATGTTTATAATGGACGCAGACAGCCTGTAAATGGTTTATCTCCGAGAACCCTGCTTGTAAATGTTTTATCTCGTAGGCCCCTGCTTAAACTTATTAAGGGTATCAGAACTTGTCAGACATTTGTGATGCATCTCTAGGCTTAAAAAGGCCCTTGTGATCATTAGCCTAGTACACACTTATGAACCTGTCTGAATACTTGAGATATAAATTTGTACTTCCCAAAACTAAAGTGCAACAAGTATGTCCTTGTGCAAAGTCTGGTGCATTTATAAAGAACAATCAAGCACAGAGAAAACAGGCCATTCACAACAGTGAAGTTATCTATCCTCTTCCAAAAACAGTCAATATCATGGGTGGTCTTCACAGATTATTTGCATCTTAGGTAGCTCTTTATAGCCCCTGTATGAGTCTATTAATGTAAATGGATTACTGAACTACAATAAGTGCAATTCATAAACCAGAATTTAATGATGATTATTCTTAAGGCAGTTCTAAACTTCAAATCATTAGGACTTTGGCTTTGGTTGTTTTATGTTTAAATGGTGGATACCTTATAATGTTTTAGAGATGCTGAATACTGAGACAGTTATGTGACTGGGGCAAATGTAAAAGTGTTTTTGGCAGCCTTTATTTCAGGTAACCTGAGCAAACCCATCAAATAAAAGTGTTTGTTGTTTTGCTCATATCTGCTTAACGTTTATATAATAAAGATACCTTCACCTTGAGGACTCACCCATTGTTTTCTGTACTTCACCAAACTACCTTTTTGCAATAGTCACACAAACATCCTTGTTGACATGTTAGTAAAAAATGATGTATCAACATATAAAAAGCCAGCAGATGATGCAGTTCAGACCATTTTCAAGAGAGATGTGAACTTATCTCAGACAAATGTATAATTTTGCAAACTATTAAGCATGGCAATAGTAAAATGATGGATTTTTAATCCAAAAACATAATGATCTATAGCACAGTCCCAACACACAGGCATTTATTAGGATGTTAAAGGTCTTACATCCAGTACAACAAATTACAGAAAAATAGTAACTCTTAACGTTTGATAAACATTATAACCACTGAAGAGCACTAGCCTGGAGTTTAGAGCATTAGTCAAGTGTGAGTGATGTGAAGCTGGTATAGCAGAGCACATGATCTGGGAGTGGCCCAAAGTGAAGGAGCTGTGGATACATCTTAACACAATGGCTTGCTGAGTGCTCAAAATGGACATCCTGGTCTATATTATTCTCTGGTTCCAGAGTTTGCTCTTGGCATTTGTTTGTGTCTTTCGGCTTTTCCCGGTTAGGGGTCGCCACAGTGGAACTCTGGTCCGCTAATGATTGGTAGTTGATTTTTACATGCTGAGTTACCAGCCCTGACGCACAACCTTCAACGAAGGTACGCCCATTCACGCATGTCTCCATGCAGAAGACGCTCTAGCTGAGAATCGAACCGGACAGCGTCTCACTGTGAGGCAAATGGAAACATTTTGGCTATTTCACCAAGCTGCTGTCACTAGGCTATTTTTAAAAACACTGTAAAACATTTTCATTTTCAAGTGTGACTTTGCAAGAGGAATAATTGTTTAAAAGTGTTATTAGAGGTAAATGGAGAGCATGAGAAAATCTGTTAGTGAAAGACAGCACTGTGTGATACATGCATAACTATCTTTTCCTTACAACTCTTAGAAAATGAGGCTGTTCGAGATTATGATTGCATTTCTCATGGGACTTTTTATGGGGTATAATGCCAGTCTGCAGTTAGATCTTTTTGGTAATTCTTCTACAAGTTAGCAATGATGTTATTTCTGCACTGGAATTACTGATCAGCTGTACTGATTTGTATTTTCTTGTAACATGCACTTGCATTAGGATCATTGTTTTTTCAGTATATGTAGGTGCTGGACCCCTGATTAATTTTTTTTCAGTATTTCTGTCAAACCTTTCTTTTTTTACAGTTTGTTTTACTATTTGTTATTTATGTTACAGTCTGTTACTATTCTGCATGACTTTTATTTATATTTTTAGATTGTATGCTCTACTAACGTTTTATAAAAAGTGATAAACAGTAATGAACATTCATGAGCAAATAAATAAATGAGAATCTAAGCAACTTATAACTGTGACTAAACATTAAAGACTGGGATTGCTCTTTTTTGTCATTTACTTCTCTGAAGTTTAGGCCAATGTCAAGGGCCTCTGACTGACTAAATTTGCAGTTGATGAACATGAAACTATATACAATATAAACAACATTTACAAAGTAGGGTCAACACACTGCCCCATTACTGCACCCAACAACTTCACTCCCAATATTAATTCTCATTAAACTGAAATCGCAATTCCCACCTAATAGGGATTTCTATTCTAGGCCCCGATGATTTATATGACACCAAAATTTGCCCAACAAATCTCTGCAGAAGAGATAAAATGGGCCTATAAGGGGAAGTGACAGCTTCCATTTTTTCATAAGCTGCACTTTTACCACAGTTCCTACAATCCACATAATGCTTCTGTTTTTGAATTCCTCATAATCACCACTATTACTTATACTAATAAGCCAGAAGTATCAATCTTTATCTGGGCATTCTCCAAATATATTTTATAAGACTCCCATAAACTGCCTCCAATACACCTGTG
This sequence comes from Protopterus annectens, assembly GCF_019279795.1. Taxonomy (NCBI): domain Eukaryota; kingdom Metazoa; phylum Chordata; order Ceratodontiformes; family Protopteridae; genus Protopterus; species Protopterus annectens. The sequence continues at coordinate 1,694,697,476 of NC_056725.1, read as the reverse complement.
CCCTTTTACATTCCAAAACAGATACATTTTACCTGCCGCCTCTGTCCCACGTCTCCAATAGTACATGTTTTGCAATTTTCTCTCACTATAATGCTTTTCTGATGTATAATACATGTATAAATTATTCTAAACTGCTGATCTCTAACTCTATACCACTTATTTAACAATGTAACTCAGTGCCAAACTTGATTCCATTCTCCTGTATTTAGTACCACACCCATTTCGTTCCCATCTCCACTGTATATGTTGATGAATCACTTCTGCTTTCTTATTCCACATCGCCTTATATTCTAAACTGGCTTCTCCTTTCTTAATTCCCAACCACTTTCCCCCATGGATCCCACCCCATTTTCTGTGTACTCCTTACCCATTTTGTTCTGTAGATACCCTATAACTGCTCCAGTACAAACCAATTTCCATTCCCAAGCTCATATTCTTCTTCAAGTCATTTAAAAGCCTTCCACCCTTGGTCTCTGTGTCCCATCAGTTGGGACAATTTCTCAATTCCTTTACTCTGCAATATCCCTGTAACATCCTTATTGAACATTCTAAATACTTCCAGGTGGATCCAGCTTTTATCAGGAGGGGCTTCACCCCAAAAATAATTCCCAAGTCTCATGCAGTCCTCCAGTCAACCTCTGTACCACATCTCTGGGATCCACTTTAAAAACTGCATACCCCCAGTCTCTGAATCCTTATGCCCAATGTCCACTTTCTGCATTATATGTGCCACAGCAAAACCCAGCGTATATTTCTCTATATTAAGAAGCTCCATCCCTCCACTTTAATGGGCATCTGTATCTTTTTGGGAGGAATTCTTGGTCCCCTTACCCAGGTGTTTAAATTCTGCTGAGTCAGTTTAATGTCTGGTCATCTAGATAACATAGGGAAATATCTAATAACATACAAAATATGATGTAATGCAATTCTCGTTATTGTCCTAATCCTTCCAAAGATCATCTATAGCAGTGAGATCTTAACCCCCACTCCTCCTCCATACTTATTAATAGCCTCCTCAAATTTTCTTGACAGCTGTCCTCCCATGAATGACCCACAAGTAAACCTAAATATTTGAGAAATACCCTTTACTGTATTACACCTTTCAGTATCGCTTCCCAATTTCTCTAAAGAAGTACAACTGTCTTAAAGACATATTACATTGTAGGCCTGAAATCTGGCCCACACTCTTCAAGATTTCTAATAATCTTTCTATAAGCATATCTAAGTTGTTATCCATAAAGATGCAGTCTTCAGCAAACATCAAGAAAAACCCTTCTCCCCCTGTGTCCCCATATACTTTCAGTATAAGCTGCCAAGCATGAAATTACTAATATAAATACCCCTGGTGATAATGGGCTTCCATCCCTTGTTCCCCTTGCTATGCTTCCCATCTCAGTTAATCCTCCATTTATACAGACTCTAAAAGTATATATGTATAGTGTACAGTAACTTAATCCACCTTATAAACTTTTCCCTACACCTCTTTCCTTCAAACACAAGAATAGGAAGCCTCAATTTACTGTGCTGAATGCCTTTCTAATGTCAAATAACACCAAAACAGCTTTAGCACACTTCTGTCCATATTTATTTAGGATTGCAGCAAGTCTCCACCAGTTATTAGTAATAAACCTCACTTTTACAAATCCATTTTCAGCTTCCATGGCCAAGGTAGGAAGCAACCCTTCTAAGTGTCTGGCCAACCTTTTGTCTAGAATTTTAAGACCCAAGTTTATCAATGACTTTGGCCTAAAATCACTTATTGTGGGAATCGCTTTGTTCCTGTTTGGTTATGCCATAATTATTGCCTGGCTCAAGCTGTCAAGAGTCCACCATCCCCTAACCAATTATACAAGTCCATTATTTTCAAACCTAGCACATCCTTACCCTACTTGTATAGTTCTCTAAGAAACCCATCACTTCCAGAGGCCTTATTCATTCTTAAATTTACTACAGCTGCAGTAATCTCACCTACTGAAATCCTTCAATACAACCCTTTTCTCTGTATCTTTATTAACTGCCTCTCTTTGGTCTCCTTGGCTGACTCAAACTCCCATTTCCATGAGTAATCTATCTTCTGCCTAGCCTATAAAATGTTATAATGCTCTCTGAACACTTCTCTGATTTACAGATCAGACTTAATGACTCTTCTTCCAACTGTCACAACCTATGCTCCTCACCCATCTAGCTTTAAATAGCTACATACTTTGGTCACCCTCACCCCTCTGCCACCAATAATCACCTTTCCTGGCAAGTTTGGCTTCTGCCTGTGTTATATCCAGTATATTAGTTTTGGTAATAAACTTTTCTGTTCTTCCCGTATCTTCTCCAATACCATTTTGCCCCAACTGTGATTTTGGCTGCACCATTCTAAACTGGTTTTCTTCTACATTAAGAAGGGTGTCCCTCTGCTTCCTCTTCCTGCCTTCATGTTGCATCAGTTCCTCTCATAATGCTGCTTTACAACCCTCCCACCAAGCATTCCTGAACAGACATATGTTGTTCATTACTGTCCAACACATCTGAAAGGATTTATTCCGGTCTCTTCAGCTGTTGTCTCCTCTCCCATTCACAGTGAGCCCATCCCAACCCTTTCATTCTTTCATTTTCATTCTCAGCTCTTGCACTGGGTTAGTAACTTGCAACAAAACCATTGCATGATGAGATAAATTAAAATCTTGCATCTATCAACCTCTGTGACATACTTCATCCTTTCCAACTACCTTGCCTATAAACATCCCTGGAAAAAGTAACTGCAGTCCTCTAACCATGTATTTCTGTCTTACTCTCCACCAAGTTTAACCACCTTACCCAGTCTTTAACTACATGTTCAGCTTTAATATGTGGCTCATTTTCCCTAAATAACCTATCTACCCTGGCATCTAATATTAAGTTAAAATCCCCATTTTTGACTGCACTAGCCACTCCCACCCAAATTCCTCTCCCCATATATTGAAAAATGTGGTGAACAATTCAGGGTTATCATTGTTAGGTGTGTAAATATTACCTAACACCCAACTGTTCCTTTGGAGATACCCTTTCCAAATGATTCACCTACCCTTGTGACTTATTATCAATGTTTCTGCAGTAATTTTCCTTGACTTATGAAATAGAATCACAACTCCCTTACTACCCATATGAGCGTTATGATCAGTAAACACCTGAAGGAAATTATTTGATATAAACTGATACGCTTCCTTAATCTTCAACTTTGTCTCTTGTAAACACACTACCTGACACAGTACCCCTTTCAGTTTGTCTAAAATTCTTTTCCTCCTGATAGGGCATGAACTCCCACCTATATTCCAGGAAGCAAACTTTAGGCCACATTCAAAAGTCTATATCCCTTGCATCTCATTTTGCCTCTTATCCATGTGATTCTGCACACCCCAAACATGAGTGCCCACTGTTATCCACAGGCAGAAAAATAAATACCCCCCCACACACACACACACACACCACACACACACACACACACACACACACACACACACACACACACACACACACACACACATGCACACACAACTCTGGGCACTCCACATTGCCTACACCTGTCTTGAGAACAATGGATGCTAAAGGGAAAACTAATCATTGCTAATTAACTCCACACCTCCTCACTGCAGACAGTATAGTATATATTACAACTACATGCATATGATATAAAAATATTGAACCAAGACCTAGTTAGAGAGGCATGACAACTAAATTGATTTAGCACTAATATGGAATGTTATCCTGTGAATAATTTTACCTTCACACCTGATCCTCACCTTGTCCAAGATATCTTCTGGGAAGTATCAACCTAAGTGTGAGGATAAAAGAGAAATCAATTGCAATACATATGGGTTCAGTAATATCATTATATAGCAGCATCAATATATACCTTTCAGACAATACATGACCCTCTACCAAGAATGAATGGGGAAACCCAAAGTTATGCATTGCAAGTGCAGAATAAGTACAAAACAAATATAACATCAGAGGAGTACATTCATAACATAACACTGTCTCAATAACATTCAGAAAAAATAAAAGACATTATTTGTAAGATGGATTATCTGTGGTGGTGGTGCTGCGGTAGCGTTGTCGCCTCACAGTAAGACGTTGTCCTGTTCGATTCTCAGCTGGAGCGTCTTCTGTGTGGAGACATGCATGAATGGGTGTAACTTCGTTGAAGGTTGTGTGTCAGGGCTGGCAACTCGGCACGTAAAAATCTGCTGCCAATCATTAACAGACCGGAGGTCCGCTGTGGCGACCCCTAACAACAACATTTGTAAGATGGATTATAAAACACACAAGTCTTAGCACTACTATAAACTTCATCGCAAAATTGTTAATAACTTGAAATACATTGAAATACATTCTCACTTTGATCAATAGGCTGTGCAGTATAACAAACTGCATACCCAAGCATGCTTCCGGGATCACTCCCTCATCTCTTCTGCTGAAATCTGTTAGGAGAACAAATAGGTTAGAGAAAAAAATTAACTAACAAGCCCATATTTCTTAAACATTATGTATGTAGTGTTCAGTTTAACAGCTTCAAACAATTTCAAGCAGGTATTTGTATAAGAAGAATAACTGACAAAACTTGCAGTCCTTTAATTAGTGGCCATAACACGTGACATCAATGGGATTGCTAACCATCTTTTAAACTTTTATCCAGCTTCTCCAGTGGCTGACAAGCAATGCTCATTTGCAGTGTTTGACGACCTGGAGAAGATCTCAGACCATGATGTACTGCAAGCACCACTAGATTTTGCTCGAGAAGACCTTAGAACACTGAAGCCATGTCTGACATCCCATCAGCATTTCCCATCTTACTTGCATCCATCTTCTGACACCTGTACTGAGGTAACACAAACTTCTTTTACTGGCCTTCCACCTGACATTGCAACCTGCAGCTTCATAGACTGTCTGTCCCATGCATCCTGTGATTTTTCCACTTTTTTCACCCCATTTATTCACTTTATCCGCATGGGGAGGGTCAGTGATCACCATCTTTTTCATTACTGAACTCATCTTGGATGCAGGTCACCTTTTTTCCCAAACAAATCCCACTCCATCTCTTGTTCAGAAAGCTATTCCTCCAGTCCCCCTCCCCATTGTCACATAGTTATTTACCTTTTTGTAGAAGTGCTCTGCTTCTTCTATTTTTTGCAAGAGCACCTTTTCCCCCTCAATTTCAACAATTAAAATGTCTGGATACAGCAAAACTTACTCAAAACCCAACTTATTTATTTCCTTCCCACAGTGAAGCATTTATTGTCTGACTCTAAACAAATATTGCAAGTAGACTGCTATAGAAAATAGACATGACTTACCCCAGGCCAGTCCCTGATTCATGTGACTACTGTGAAAAATCCAGTCCCTAGTCCATGTAGATTGCATAGTGGCCAATACATGCCTTGGTGGTGATGTAAAGCCTACTTTTTTCTTTCCCACCCTGCAGATTCTGTCAATGGAAGGATCAAGAGGTTTTGTGACACACATCACTTCCTGAAGCACACACTCTATTTAAAGCCTGGACTCCCTGTCTGCCATCATTTCAAGTACTCCTTTAACCCTAAGATTCACCTGCCTGGAGAAAATCTCCAGATCGTTGATTTTTAAACTTTTTCTTTAAGTCTGTCTGGCACCTGCCTGGAGAAAATCTCCAGATCGTTGATTTTTAAACTTTTTCTTTAAGTCTGTCTGGCCATCAGATACTTACTTTCTTCAATGCAGTCTGTTGACTTTCTAAACTAGCGACTTGTGTGAGACATCCCTCTAGCTTCTCGTCTAAAATTTTTAATCTCTGCTGTTTCTGTGAGGCAGCATGTGATCTTCTGCAACTTTTCCACTACAACTGACATATGCTCGAACAATATGAGTAGCCTCTCATCCTGCAAAGCATTTTTGAAATGCTCCAACAATGCAGCCACTTCCATGATTGTGAAATCCCCCATTTTGAAGTGACAAAGCTTTTAGGAATCTGAATAATTTACAAATTTCAGCTTTAACTGCCCATCATGATGGAGCAGCAATATTTTGCCATGCTAGCCATGACCCCCATTTAGCTTTTTCAGTAAAAAAAATAAATTAACATATTATAAATATATCCCTAAAAGTGCCATTTTCAATAACTAGAAATATGCCATCACCAAAAATCCATTTATTCCTAAGTGCAAAACTGCATGCTTAACTTCAACATAAATCTACTTATAAGTTCTTAAATTTGTTCATTCATTCATTCATTCATTCATTCATTCATTCATTCATTCATTCAGAGCAGTAACTTGATGCAACGGGCAAGTGCCAATGGTGTGGAAGAGAAGCATTACATACATACATGCATACAGACATACATACAAATACTGCAAGCACAGGCATTAATGCCCTCCTAGCCTACCAATATACCAAAACAATTGTTCCCATAATAAGTGTCCAGGCTGCTCTTAAAATATGTAAACTAGTACTTGCACTAATGTCATTTGGTAGTCTGTTCCATGCATCAGCTAGTCTGCCAGAGAACCAATTACTACACCCCTCATTCCTACAGAATCTCCTACATAGGTTATCTGATGATTCTCTAGTAGTTTTTGATAAACCCAAAGATACCCAGAGGTAGTTGTTTCTAAATGCGCAATGTACCTGAATAATATTCCCTCATAGATATCTACAAGACACACTGTACAAGTTCATCTATTTTAGTCTTTCATAATAGCTCAAAGTTTGACATCCATGGATATCTTTAGTATATTTCTGCTGTACTCTTTCCAGTTTACTCATGCTTGTTTTCTTATAAGGTTTCCATATTGTTATTCCATACTCATGTTTGGGTGTAATGTAACTACCAAACAATGACTTCATCATTTCTGATTTCCTAGACTTTATAAATCTTTTCATACAAGCTATAGTTCTATAACTATCATTAACCGGATGGTTAAAATGATTAGAAAACGCATAGCTGAATGATCTACCCATATACCCAGGTCCTTAAATGAGTCTACAGTTTCAATCACTGTGTGCTGGATTAAATATTCACCTTTCAATTTATGTCCCCAAATCTCATATGCTTAGTTTTTGATGTTCTTATAAGCGTATTACTCTTCTGTGTTCAAATGGTCAATTTAGTCAAGGTCTTTTGCAGACATGCCTTATATGCAGCACATGTAATCTTCAGACGTGCCATATCTGTAACACATTTAATCAGTTTACCCAATTTCAGGTCATCTGCATATAGACTGTAGAACACCTCAGATGAAAAAGTTAGGTCTGAAAGATACAATCTAAACAGGTAAGGGCCTAGGACAGAGCCATGTGGGCACCCTGACTGTAACCAAGAATTGCACCTGTCCAGTTGTTGCATGATACTTACCATGTCCTATTTGTAAGCCATGCAGCTATCCATCTTATCAAAAGTACATCAAAGCCTAGTTGTTCTAATTTATTGATCAGTGTTTTGTGAATGACCCTGTCAGATGCTGAAGTTAAATCTATATTAATTACATCACAGCAAAATTTTTCATTCATAGCTGTTATTATATTGTTATAGAACATCATGATACAGGTGGTATTAGATCTATTTTTAACATATGCTTACTGATATATTGTTTCAGGTCCCAACCTGTCTAATTCTGACAATAACTTATCCAATATTATATTCTCCATTATTTTCTTTATGAAGCCACAAGGATGTCATGGCTTCATAGATGAATTACAATACTATATTTGTTGTCAACGTTGAAACACTGAAGAGGTGAATGAAGTAGTAACAGTAGCAAGCTGCTTGTCATAATTTTTTTTCTTTTAACTTTGAGAAGTGCTTTGTCTTTATTTATCTCTCTATCTATCTATCTATCTATCTATCTATCTATCTATCTATCTATCTGTCTGTCTGTCTATCTATCTATCTATCTATCTATCTATCTATCTATCTATCTATCTATCTCTTTCTCTATTTATTTATTTTTATCCTCGACTTTGAGTTGGGACCACCATTCTGATGTGCTGCACAGGGTGCCAGATTAGCTGGCGATATTATTGTGTTCATTTATTCATTTTCCAGTACACACTTTATCCAGGACAAGGTTAAAGGTTGTTGACCAGTGAATGGCATAAGGCAGAGAACTAATCTAGATGGGATGTCAAGCAACCTTTGTGGTTCAAAGAACTAAGGCAGATAGCTTGTGTGATGGTGTTCAGGGTTCTAATCCTAAGATATTCAGGTATTTGACATGTTAAGAAGTTATATGTATTGTTTCCCTGGATGAGGGAAAGTCAGTACATACAGCTTACCTTGACTTGGCCAAGGTATTTGACACAATCCCCTTCTTGGGCATCATCGAAAAGCTAAAACAACTTAGCATAAATCTCTATCTCATCAGATGGGTGGCAAACTGGCTCACTGATAGGACCCACAATTTCAAAATAGGCACCACTATCTCCATCAGCAGACCTGTCACTAGTGGTGTTCCCCAGGGATTTGTTCTGGGACCCCCTACTGTTTGGCATCTACTTCTCAGAGGTCCAGGCAAAGACAAAGGGCCTGTGGCTGACCAAGTTTGCAGATGACTGTAAGTTAGGTGCTGTCACTGAATCTCCAAATGATGTTAACATACTACAAGAGGATCTCACAGCAACAAATGACTGATGCCAAAGTCATGGTCTTAACGTAAACACAAAAAAATGTATTATCATACCATTTTGAAAAACATGGTCCCTACTGATTACCACATCATTGGCAACCCCCTAAGCACACAACCTGTAGTGAGAGACCTGGGTACTCGGGTTGACAACAATCTCACATTAAACCATAATGTAGCGGCAGTGGTCAGAAAAGCCTTTTACTTGGTTCATCTCATAAGTAAAGGGATTGCATCCAGAAAAAAAAGGAGGTTATTACTTCTCTGTACTGCCCCCTCATTAGGCCCATAATTGAGTGTAACGCCCTGTTTGGTATGTACCTCTCCAAATACCTGCAGCAACTGGAAAGACCACAGAAATACCTCACAAAGAGAATCCATGGCCTCCAACACCTGTCCTATGTGGACAGGCTAAAATCACTACAGATTGCTCAGTTGTGATCTGTGTCTCGCCTACAAGGCAGTATCAGACCCTGCCCTACTAGAGATGTTCCATATCCGTAAGTCTAACTCCTCGCGCATTACCCACTCAAAAGGCCGAATCTAATATGCAGCATCAACAAAACCTGCTGGAGAGACAGGTTTGTCACCCAGAGGCTGCTCTATCTCTGGAATAGACTTCCCATGCATGTCAAACAGAGTACCTTGCTGACCCTCTTCAAGCACAACCTTGAAGAGTGGATGGGAAATCACAAATTTGTCCCAGGGTTCTACCTTTGTCCCTCATTGACAGAAGCGACAGATGCTGACTCCGGTTTCCTTTCTGGGGTTAAACTCTTGGCTAGGCTTGTAAGAGCCCCAGGGCCATTAACCTAGTAACCTCCTATGATCCTATGTACAATTGTGGGCAATTTGGAGAATCGCTTATTCTCCTATTTCCATGTATTTTGTATATGAGAGGAAAACAAAGTTACACAACATTATGATGGGCCTATTTGAGTATGAATATGTGTATAAGAATATAGTTTTCAATGAACATGTTTGTCAATATCACAGATACACAGACGATCTTATATTTCTGTGTAAAGGAGATAGAAAAAAGGTTGAAAATTTTGTAGATGAAATGAATAATAATAGATTTGGTTTAACATTTGAGATTTCAGCTTGTGGTAAGCAAGTATTTTTTTTGGGGATTTTTCTCTAGTAGGGACTAGTGGTGGTGGTATAACTACTACAGTACACAGAAAATTTGGAGATATCAATCATTTTCTCCATGGTACTAGCTTCCATCCACCCCTTCTTCTTAAATCCCTTCCATATGGTGAATTTATGAGAATTAAACGTTTATGTAATAATGAAATTAATTTGGAAAAGGAATATAATAAAACAGTAGATATGTTTGTTTCAAGGGGATATGAAGAAAGTGAAGTGAAGGGAGCACTTTGTAAAGTTAAGAAAGATAATGTTAGAAATAGAAATAACAGCCCGAGTAGAAATAATATTAATTATACAAAAGAAGACAAAGAAATATACATGGTTATGATGTATGACTTAATGAGTGATAAAGTGGTTTCAGATATAAAACAGCATTGGAGTTATCTTTTGAAATTTAAAGAATTTGCTGGGTTGTATACTACCCCAGTTTTCTCATTCAGGAAGGGGCATAGTATTAGAGATAGATTTGTATATAGCAAATTTAAGGCCCCACGTTATAATATTTGTAAGGTTCCTCATTTTAAGGGCACTTACCCTTGTGGTAAATGTATCTCGTGTTAATATGCAGTACAAACTTTTCAGTATATTAATGGTGGCAAATTTAATGTATTAGGTAACTTCTGTTGTAATACAGAATATATGGTATACGAATTGAAGTGCCCATGCAATAAGCTCTACATTGGGGAGAGCAAGAGGGCTTTTAAGCTTCGTCTTCAAGAGCATGTTAGGGATATTAAAAATCAGAAATATGAAAGCCCCCTTGCACAACATTTTTTAGAATATCACAGTGGGGACCCTACGGGCTTGCAAGGCACTGTTTTAGAAAAAATAGAAAAGTGTGAGTATTTTGATGCAAAAAAAAATAGCTTCTTTATAAAGAAGCTTTGTTTATTTTGAAGTTTGGCACTTTAAGTCCTGAAGGGATGAATATGTCCTGCAATTGGAAAGTTTTAGTATAACAATTTAATTCAATGATGTGTTTGTTAATTGTTTTATTGCTTGTGAGTTTTTATTGTATATAAGGTGTAGTTAAGTATTGAATTTTTTTATTCCATTGAAGGCAGTATCTGCCGAGGCGCTAGAATTTCTTAAATCCTTTTGGTGTTCATTGGACTGTTGTTTTTGCCTTTTTCAATACTTTGACTTCAGTGTTGTTTTAGGAAACAAAAGGTTGTTAGCAAAAGTCTGCATAAAAGATATGCATTCTCCACACAGAAAATACCAGAACTTGGAACCATACTAGAAGCTATACAGTGTGAGGCAGCAATGATAACTGTTGCACCACTATGCAAATGGAATCAAACTTTAGGAGCTGTGTACATCAAAGTGTTCAATAAGTCCCAGGACATTTTATTTTCAAAGTCAAATAGTGTTTGATGGTTTAACTCTGTATGCTCAAACTGAAAGCAAGTAATGGCCTTACAGTTTAAGAGTCTAAAAAGCTGTATACTGTTTGGTTAATGTAAATGAAATGCATATGACTTCAGTTCAGGGTAGCAGAGTACTATATGTGTAGAATATATCTGTAATAACTTAGCTTCACAGAAGAACTGTAATAATATATTTCTGTCCATAAAGATGATATTTTTGTCAATGGAAACATGTATCATCAAAACACTCATGACTGACTAGCCCAAAATGGCCCAAACAGCTTCATCACATAGCTGCTTTTCAGTTACTACATGTGGAATCCCAGTCTAAGTGTTATCTTTACCTAGTGTACAAGTACAATACCGTGGTCATTTTTCTAGGAAATGTCAATAGTTTGAACACATTGCTTTGAATATGTATGCACCTCTGCATTTTTGCAAAGACAACACATTGTAGAGTTACATAGATATTAATTTTATAAAAAGCATGGGTATATGGCTTCATTTCGGGCAATGAAATGAGGGCTTACTACAAGTTCTCACAAGCTACTTGCTCTAAATGGCAAGTGCCCTAACTTCCACTAGCCTGATCCTAGTTGATTACCTAGCTCACCCACCACCTGACCCTAATGAACTCCATAGCCCTACCAGAATCCTAACTCTAACCCTAAAACTCTCACCTAACCCTAACCATAGCACTTCCTTCCTTAACCTTTAAGTCCCATATCATCCCTAAATCTAAAACTCAACTCCCCCTTCCTAAACCTAAAGTTCCCAATTTCACCCCAACTCTAAACCTCCACTCCCTAATCCTAAAGAGTCTATATTATGTGGTTGAAAAGTTAAGTGAGTGAACACCTAAACATCGACCACATAATATCGAAGGCAAAAAAAAGCGAACGGCTAAATTAAGACAGGGAAAGATTACCCTTGGCCGTTCACTGTGTTTTGTCATTTTCTCCATTGTAGAGTGATCTCACAGTTGGTATATTTAGTTAAGGGGGGGTGTGGGGCACACACCCCCCATGTTGGGAGTGTGGGGGTCAAAGCCCCCCCCCACATAGTTTGGCTGTAAACTTTCTTTTTTTTTTTTTTGGGTGGCCGGCAGTTCCATTTCCCAGTGGTGTTCGCTGTTGTGGGGTTCGATATTATGTGGTTGATGTTTAGGTGTTCACTCACCTAAGCATTCAATCATGTAATATAGACCCAATCCTAAACTCCTCTCCATTCCTTAAACCTAAAACTCCTGTCCCATTCCCACTCCCTAAAAGCAAGTCCCAAATCACTCCTTAATCCTAAAACTGCACTCCCAGTCCCTAATCCTAAAGATCTCTTCACTCTCCGTAAACCTAAAGTCCCCAATTTCTCCCTAACCATAAACTCTCCTCTTGCTCCCTAAACCTAAAGCTCCCCATCCCAAAAACTTAATCACATTCCTGATCACTAAGCAAAACCCTTCTCTATGTTCCCTCTCCAGTGCTGCTGGATTTACCTTACTTGAACCCAGTTTCTGTGTTTAGGCTAGATTTGGAAGCTCTACTCTCTCTGCATGGCTGCCTCACCTCACCTGAACATATTCAAGTTCAAGCTTGAACAGCTAGATGTGCGAATTACAAGATGCCTGATTCACTGGCTATGAGACAGTTGTCTTTGAGCACCTAGGACTCAGACATGCTTATAGCAGACCCTGAGAAATGCAATATATGTGAACATATCTGTATTGAACTGGCATTATGTTAGAACTAAAAGACCTATTTGCCTATCCACAAAAGCAACAGTGTCTATCACTAGAAACATGTTACTGAAAAAGTTCTGTTCTGGCAAGTACAAAATGAATCACTAGTTCTAAAACTGAACTGCTTATAAGTTCTTACAACAATAAGCAATGTATATTTTCTCTGAAAGTTTTAGTAAGAGTTGTATAAAAATATTTGAGCTGCCACCTTGCAGATGAGAACGGTGACTACAAGCTTGCACAGACTTTGCTGAGTTTCAGTTTGCTTGTGTATGAACAGTGCTTGACTTGCATACAGGATGGGAAATTAGTATATCTGTACTTAGTTACTAAAAGCACATAGAAACAATATATATTTATCTTTGAAACTGGCATTTATCTAGTATCCATTAGAATTACATATCATATGTATTATACCCACAAAAATGACAATTATGTACATAGGTTCATAGCTGGTTACTGGGATATTGACCCAAAGGTCTTTATAAGCCTAGCCATGTCTACCCAATACAAGGATCATGCCAAAACTCCAGATCTTAGTTAGCAATGACTGCCCATATCTAGGAGGGTCATAGATGAAATCCCCGGCAGGAGTTTATGGTTTCTCATCCAGTCATTAAGGCTACTCTTAAACAGGGTCATAAAGGGGCTCTGTTTGATGTGAACAGGTAGCCTATTCCAGAAGAGTGGCAACCTCTGAGAGACATATCTTTCTCTCCATCAGGTTCCATTTATGTTGCAGGCCAGGTTAAGATCCCTGGAGCAGATGACCCTTGTCCCTTTTGACGTGCAGATGTGCAGCATTTCAACTAGGTTTGGATCTGAGGTTGCCCTGTATGCCAGGCACAAGTCTCCTCTAAGCAGTCTGTACACTACTGAGTGCAGTGACAGTGACCTCAGTCTCTCAATGTATGACATATGCTGGAGACCCTGAATTTTCTTGGTTAGAAATCTGTGAGGTCTCCAAAGTTGCTGTGGTGCCTGGTAAGGTACATACTAAAGGGAGCATTGTACTCAATTAGTGGTCTGATGAGGGTTGAGAACAGGGGAGTTATGACCTCCTTCCCTCTTGAGGCAATGCCTTTGCTAATGAGGTGTGCAATGTAGATTGCTTTCCTTGCCACATTAGACACATGGTGGTCAAAGTTTAGGCTACAGTCAACTTGCATTCCCAAGTGTCTCACTACTGAGTTGTTACTTAGGGTATTACTATTTATATGATAGTCTGCAGGGATATCGTTTTTACTGGAGGGGATGATAATGCATTTTTTAGCACTGAGTTTGAGTGAGGCAATGGCTTTGGCACCAATCATTGGTTTGTGTACGTCCCTCTTAAAGTATATTGACATAATTTTGTGATTCAATGATTGTACCTAATTTGCGGTCATCAGCAAACTTAGCCACAATCCCTCTTTCTTTGCCTGAACTTCTGAGAAGTATATTTCAAACAATAGGGGATGCAGCACTGACTCCTGTGGAACTCCACTGGTAACAGGTCTGCTTGTTGAGGTAAAGTCCTCACCTTTGACTGAGTGTGATCTGTCGGTGAGCCAGTTAGCAACCCATCTGACAACATAAGGGTTGATATTCGACTGGGAGACTATATCAATGATGCCAAAATGTAGACTTGTGTTGAAGGCCTTTGCTAAGTCAAGATAGGCTGTATCCAAAGATCTGCCTTTGTCTATGGATTTGGTGACGTTTTTGAAGAAGTTCACCAGGTTTAACAGGCATGACCTGCCTTTGACAAACCCAAACTGTGTCAGATCAAGGGTTTGGAGATCACATATATCCTTATTTATAAGGTCTATGATGAGTCATTCTATGGCCTTACAGATAAGGCTGGTTAAGCTTATGGGTCTGTAGTTCCCAATGTCTGTTGCTGTTACCTCATTTATGAAGGGGGATGATGGTTGCTGTTTTCCATTCAGCAGTGGCAAAACCAGTACTCAGGCTATGGTTGAAGAGAGTACCTAATGGAGATGCTAATTCATGTTTTAGGCCATTTAAAACACAACCTGGGATGCCATCCGGTCCCATAGATGCTGTGTTTTTGATCTTGGAGAGAGCATTAATGACTTACTCTTTGGAAATGCAAGGTGGGGTAGATGTAGAGGGAATGATTTGTGAAATGTTTGGAGGGGACAGGGGGGTGAAATTTTCACACGTTAACATCTCAGTTCATACAGAGATGAAATAGCATACATAATATAAACATTGTTAACGTTCCCGGATCAGACAGGGATGAAATAATATAATATAAAACTGGAGGTTTGTGCATGTCTGTACATAAAATTAATATACAAAATGCAATCTATAGCTAACTGTTATGATGCATTTTTCTAAGATGTTTACTAGAAAATGGCACACTGTAAGATATGACTCAGTATTGGAAGTGACCGGCAAAAGACTTACACATCATTAAGATACTCTACTTTTTGCCCATGAGTTCACAGCACATTTATTGATGCTAAATATTCTGACTGAAAGATGAATAACTACTACACTAATGTTTATGTTGTTTGAGTAACACCAAACATTTATAAATAATATTTATTTATCAAAACTGAGATATCTTCATCCATTTTAAATGCTTCAGCAAAAATACAGTTTTGAATGGTACAAAACAAGATGCAGTTATTCAAGATACATTTTTGTCTTTAAAACTGAAAGCATATAACATATATGCAAATACCTGATCACCATGGTCTCTATTGTTTTTGTGAAATTCCATTCTCATGAAATGAAATCCAGGAATAATAGTTGTGATAATTTCTACTAATTTCAATCAGTTTCATGTGGTTTCAGATAGCTGTAGATATGTATACACAGAACATTTAAACAGACACTAAATACAGAATACATAATAAGCCAAAAAATACAAGTCATACTGAATGAGTTCTCCTGTCTAAAAGTTGCATAATTCCTCGAAAATCTATTTTCCTCCCAAAATTCTAACAGTCTAAAATCAGACTTTACTGGTATTTTCCCAGAGGCATGGAAAGTCATCCCCCCTGATCATCCAGGTGTTGTACCTTACATTTAGAAGGTAATCTAAAATCATGCAGGTAGAGTGAATGACTACTTAACATTTTCAGTTCTACCCAAAATATCCAATTTAGAAAAAAAAACAGCTTTACCTAGCCTAGCAGACATGTAATCTGAACAAAACATGAATATATCGTGTTATCATAGCTTTAGACCTAAAAATGCTATTTAAGCATCTCTGCATAAAGATTGTTTTCAATCTCTCTAAATGTAGTAAATAGAAAAAGTGACTTTAAAACAGACAATTTTTTTCATTAAAGTTGCCTTCAAAGCTATATTTATTTATTTATTTATTTATTTTTTATTTTACATTTGTTAACCGGGCTAGTCTGGCTGGATATATTTCTATTTTCAGCAGAGGCCCGGGGAGAAAAGCTCCACATATAGACAAGACAGATAAACACATAGCAAAAAAAAATAACAGATTAAAATCTGGTAGGACAAATACAGAGGGAACATCTGCTTCAAGTGCTCCTCCCTACAAACACACACAGAGGTAGACAGACAGACAAAGTGACAGTCAGACCTGCAGACACACACACACACACACACACACACACACACACACACACACACACACACACACACACACACACACAAACATTCTAACACACAAACACAATCACACAGGCACCCAGACAGTGACACACACAGACACACACACACCACAAACATTCAAACACACAAATACAATCACACAGGCATCCAGACAGTCACGCACACAGGTACACACATACACATACACACACGCATGCGTACACACACACACACACACACACACACACACACACACACACACACACACATAAAATACAGTTATAATCATGCCCCTACCCAGACACACGCAGACATATACAGCCACACAGCCTTGCAGAGCTTACCTGCCATGGCAATGACAGATTCCCATGCTGCCATACACAGCAATGGGTGTACACCATGAAATAGCATTTAGCCCTCTCTCTAGTACTATGATAAGCTTGAATTTGCTCTGTCATGCTAATTCAGTCCCATGTAAAGTTCTGGGGCAGAGCACATGGTTAATTTGTATGAGCAGTTTTCTTGGACTGCTGCATTTCATGAAACGTTATCCAGCAGACCTTTGTAGCATTACTTGCTAGAAGCTTCATTTCACAGTAACGCTACAATGGTCTTTGAAATGCACCCCTTATTGCTCTCAGCAATCCTTCTAAAAACAACATTGCGTAGTGTGAATGCCTCCAAGTTAATAACAGGTATACTACTTGGAAAAGCAGCCTTTTACTGAGAAGGAACAAAACTAGCCCCAAACTGTCAATATCAAGGTCACACATTTTGGAAAATAGTAACAAATGGATTAAGAAAAATATAAAGGCATAGGGATGCTTCTCTTCTGCCAGTAGAGAAACAGTTGTAATCAGATCTGCAAATGCTGCCTAATCGTTGTCATGCATTTTTGTGCATATGATTATTATTGCAATATTCCAGTTATTATTCATCTTAGTTTTTATTTTAAGGCTTGGCTAAAGTTTTCCCTTAGATTAAAGGATATTACACTGTGTTTTATCAGTCGAATTACAAATAAAATGCACTTTTATATGCAGGATAACTGTTAATTCTATTTACACTTGCATGGGTAAGTGGCAATATGATTTGCCAGCAGGTGGCACTCTTGTTAAGATATGTCCCAATCCTACAGCTATACTGAGCCCTGCCCTACACCTTCCCATCTGCAGTTGCACGTTTAGGCTCATCTTTGGTTACTGATGTGTACAGTAGATGCATGGTGTTACTTACTGTGGCTGCTGCATTTAAAAAAAAAAATAAAAAACATGCCAAACTTATAAATGTGTCATAAGCTAGTCTGTTTTTTGTTGGGCTGCATTATTTAACAAGGAAGTATTTTAGTGTTTTTAATTACAAAGATTACTGCCGAACCCAACCCTATGATACATATTGCAGTTGCAATTGTTAAATAAATGAGCTATAAACACAAAATAAAAAGATTCACTGTGCCTTCTGCCCTGCAAATGTCTTTAAGACTGCATATTCATGATAGCATACTCACTCTGCCAGTATCAACTTTTTATATTCAGGATAGCCGATGCTTCCAAGTTAACCACATGTATTGCTCTAAAGTAAAGTAAATAGAGCATAGACATACAAATTTAAAGTACCTAGTGCATAAATCTGCAAAACTGTCAGCAACCAATAAACTGCAAAATATAACAAATTAACAGCACAAAGGCTACATATGCTTGGAGCAGCCCTCCTACAGCATAATATCCTGTACTACAATGTTTAATTTTCTGAAGCTAATCTTGATGATTTATCATTATCCTTTGCACTACTATTTTTCGATATGATGTAGCTTTAGGCAATGTCTTCCATGTCATTTATGTATTTTTTTATTTTTATTTACCGGGAAAGTCTGACTGGGTAACAAAGCCATTTTCAGCAGAGGCCCTGGGAGAAATACTCCACAAAGATAAATACATTTTTAGCACAGGGTGCATCTATGTTAGGTTCACTTAAATGCCTTAACATTTGACAATACAAATGTACCATAATGCACAGAATTAACTAGCAAGATGGTATTATGTAGCTAGAACAATATATAGGTAGATGTTTATGCATAGATTTGTAACAGAATTATACAAATGATTTACAGATATTTGCAAAATAAAGCATGTGGCATTCTAGAGCTATTAACAGATTTGATAAGTATTTTGGTACTGAATGGACAACAAAAGCAAAAAAACAATGGGAATGTAGATGTGTTATGATACAAATATTATGGAAGTGAATGGATAGAACATATAATTCAGGTAGAGTTTAATAAAGAAGCAAACAACAAAAAGCCAGGACCTCCAAATAAAACACTTTATTCTCTCTCTCTCTGACGTCTCAGCAGAAAATGCCTTCTAGGAGCACATACTTTAACAGCTATAACACGTCTTATATATACTTCAAATTAACACCATCAAACAATTAATTATTCAATCAAAAAATTAAAAGACCATGTTCTTTAAAGTAACACTTGCCAATTAAATTCCACATTCATTCCATTGAGAACCAAAGTGTCAGATTTCAATATATAAATAGCTTCTTTAAAAAGAAGTTTATTTTTTCCACTACCTTCCCCAAGATGAATTTGATCTACCTTTTCCAAAATTGTGGGCTTGTAGACCCCTAACAGAACCCCCATGTGCTTTTGAAAAATGTTGTGCCACTGACTTTGTTCTTTTTTATTTTCAATATCATGAATATGTTCTAATGCCCTTACTTTGAAAGCCCTTTTAGACTGTCCTATGTAAATTTTGTCACATGGACAACTGAGGGCGTAAACTATGCCCTCAGTTTCACATCTAAATTTCCCTTTAACTTCAAATTTTTTGCCATTAATATGCTCAAAACAAAGTACAATAAATTTGCATGCCTTACATTTTCCTTATACTAAAGTGCACCCATTGCCCATAGTTCTAACTAAACTCTCATTAGGACTTTTGAATTTGGATTTAACCAAAATTTTTTTTTTTTACATTTCGACCAACTCTATATGAACTTACTATTTTCTTAGGCATCCAAGTACATCCAGTGAGAGAGATAGAAGGTTGGATGATGTGGGGATAGTGAATCAGGAAGTGAAACAGATTAGCAAGGAGGAAGTAAGGACAGCTATGAAGAGGATGAAGAATGAAAAGTCTGTTGGCCCAGATGACATACCTGTGGAAGCATGGAGGTGCTTAGGAGAAATGGCAGTGGAATTTTTAACCAGATTGTTTAATGAAATTTTGGAAAGTCAGAGGATGCCTGAAGAGAGGAGAAAAAGTGTTTTGTTACCTATCTTTAAGAATAAGGGTGATGTGCAGAGCTGCAGCAACTATAGAGGGATAAAATTGATCAGTCACAGCTTGAAGTTATGGGAAAGAGTAGTGGAAGCTAGGTCAAGGAGGGAGATGATGATTAGTGATCAGCAGTTTGGTTTCATGCCAGGAAAGAGCACTACAGATGCAATGTTTGCTCTGAGAGTGTTGTTGGAGAAATACAGAGAAGGTCAGAAGGAGTTGCATTATGTCTTTGTGGACTTAGAGAAAGCATATGATAGGGTGCCTAGAGAGGAGTTGCGGTATTGTATGAGGACGTCAGGAGTGGCAGAGAAGTATGTAAGAGTGGTACAGGATATGTAGGAGGGTAGTGTGACATTGGTGAGGACTGCAGTGGGAGTGACAGATATGTTTAAGGTGGAGGTGGGTTTACATCGAGGATCAGCTCTGAGCCCTTTCTTATTTGCAGTGGTGATCGACAGGTTGACAGATGAGATCAGACAGGAGGCCCTGTGGACTATGATGTTTGCAGATGACATTGTGATATATAGTGAGAGTAGGGACCAGGTTGAGGAGACCCTGGAGAGGTGGAGATATGCTTTAGAGAGGAGAAGAATGAAGGTCAGCAGGGCTAAAACAGAATATATGTGTGTGAATGAGAGAGAGGGTAGAGGAAAGGTGAGGATGCAGGGAGTAGAGGTGGTAAAGGTGGATGAGTTTAAGAACTTGGGATCAATAGTTCAGAGTAATGGTGAGTGTGGAAGAGAGGAGAAGACGAGAGTACAGGCAGGGTGAAATGGGTGGAGAAGAGTGTCAGGAGTGATTTGTGACAGACAGGTACCAGTAAGAGTGAAAAGAAAGTCTACAAGAGGGTAGTGAGACCAGCTATGTTATATGGGTTGGAGATGGTGGCATTGACAAAAAGGCAGGAGTCAGAGCTGGATGTGGCAGAGTTAAAGATGTTAAGATTTGCACTGGGTGTGACTAGGATGGACAGGATTAGGAATCAGTATATTAGAGGGTCAGCTCAGGTTGGACAGTTTGGAGACAAAGCAAGAAAGGTGAGATTGCGTTGGTTTGGACATGTGCTGAGGAGGGATGCTGGGTATATTGGGAAAAGGATGCTAAGGATGGAGCTGCCAAGTAAGAGGAAAAGAGGAAGGCCTTAGATAAAGTTTATGGATGTGGTGAGAGAGGACATGCAGGCGGTTAGTGTGAAAGAGCATGATGCAGAGGACAGGAAGAAATGGAAACAGATGATCCGCTGTGGCGACCCTTAACAGGAACAGCCAAAAGAAGATGATGATGATGATGATGACGATGATCCAAGTACATCCAGTCTTCAAAGAATATAAAAATTGCCATTGTTGTTGAACAATATCTATTAATTTCTTGCTAAATCCGCTATATGTGGTTATAAAATACATGTTTGGGTCCTCTTGTTTGTTAATATATTCACCATAACTTAACCTACATGTATTCACCTGTTTTCCTCTATATTCACTATTAAATTTTGACCATCCCTTATGTAATATATCCTCTTTGTAACCTCTTTTCTCAAACATCCTATAGGTATTTGGCAACTTCATTATAGACGTCCTGTTTATCACTGCATAACCTAAAGAGGCATATGAATTCCCCATATGATAATGCCTCAATTGTGTGTTTTGGGTGACAACTTGTAGCTTTTAAATAATGTATATCACCTTGAAATTTTCTATGTACCTTAGTATTGAGTCTTCCACCTTCACTTAACTTCCACCTTCACTTAACTTTAAAACTGCTATAGCCATAAATAAATAACATTAAGAATTTACCTTATATGCCTTTAGTCAGGAACAACACTTCAGGATGTGCAAACAGATTTTATTCTTACAGTGCTGGGAGATGGTCTTCATAGCAGATGTCAAAATAGTCTCCCTGAACAGAGACAAACCACATTTTTTATACATTTTTCTTATCAAACCTAGTCATGCACTTTCATTACATTACAATGACTTTGTCTTATAGAAAACTTTGCAAATGTCCTCATCCCTCTTGATTGCGGTAGCATTGTTGCCTCACAGCAAGAGGTTCTCCTGTTCGATTCTTGGCTGGAGTGCCTTCTGTGTGGAGTCTGCATGTGCTCCCCATGGTCGAGTGGCCTCCGAAAGACATGTGTGAATGGGCGTGCCTTTGCTGAAGGTTGGGTGTCGGGTTGGCAACTCGGCACCATAAAAATCGACTGCCAATCATTAGCGGACCGGAGTTCCGCTGTGGCGACCCCTAACCAGGAAAAAGCCGAAAAGACAAACAACAACTTTACGTGAACACCTTCCTGTACATGATTCACCTGCTTCCAAGGGGTCTTGTTTCTGACCTTGAATGTTTTAAAGCTACCCTAGCAACAACGCACTCCTAGCCTGGAGGAGTCAGTCTAACAAATTCCTTTTTGTATAGCTCACTTCATGCAACATGTATTATTCTCTCTTATTACATATTAAAAGAATGCAGTTTAAAATGAACAGTAATACTGTAGCTTATGAAGCTGTATTTTTTCCAGCCCTGCATACAAATTATATTTGCTTTTTAACAATCACATTATAGCATCATTAATAAACTGAAATTAATATGCATTTTAATAAGCTGGTCTTGTCCCATAATAGTTTTCTCCCTCTGACACTATCAGTGTCATACCATACATATAATTATATATATATATATATATATATATATATATATATATATATATATATATATATATTTTAACTTGATAAAATACACCTCAGCGTCATATTAGTCATTATCATTTTTTTGTCAAAATAGAACTGTCATTGATTTGTGCATGTAGTGGCATTTCATGTGCAGGTGAGGTTAAACATCTTGTAATTGAAGCCTTTAGAATAGAAAATACCAAAATGATCACGAATATAATAAAAAGTACAATGACAATACCCAGGATTATGCTAGTTCCCAGGTTAGCAAAAATACTGCCCTTTGTTCCATGAAGTTTGACAGTTTTTCCATAGTCACTAATATATGAATAGCAGGCTAACAAATTTCTTTTTGTATAGCTACATGCCTCACTTCATGCAACACGTACTATTCTCACTTATTACATACTAAAAGAATGCAGTTTAAAATGAACAGTAATACTGCAGCTTATGAAGCTGTATTTTTTCCAGCCCTGCATACAAATTATATTTGCTTTTTAACAGTCATATTATAGCATCATTAATAAGCTGAAATTAATATACATTTTAATAAGCTGGTCTTGCCCCATAACAAATCTACATCTAAAAAAGAAACTTTAGTCCCTATTTGAACTCCATCAAACTGTAAATTAAATCGTTTAACTTGTAACTCATCTAAAAATCCTTTTACATTTTGTTCACCACCTTCATATAGAAAAAATTAAATCATCTATAAACCTTTGGTGGCTTTCGACACCATCCCCCATTCTGGAATTATAGCTAAACTCACTAAACTAGGTATAAATCCCTATGTCACAAGATGGGTTGCCAACTGGCTCACTGACAGAGTCCACACACTCCAAATCTGACCTCAAACCAGTGACAAGTGAAGTACCACAGGGTTCAGTCCTGGGACCTCTCCTGTTTGGTATCTACTTCTCTGAAGTACAGGCTAACACAGAAGGCCTTTGGCTAGCGTTACTGCAAACTAGGAACCATAGTTGAGTCCCCAAATGATGTGGAAATCCTACAGAAGGGCCTTGCTGAGACAGATGCCTGGTGTCAGAGCCATGGCCTCAAACTCAATGCCAAAAAGTGCATTGTCATCCCCTTTGTTAAAAACTCTGTACCCATGAACTACTACATAGACAGCAGTCTACTTAACACTGAATGTGTGATAAGAGACCTTGGGACCCAGGTGGACAGTGGTCTGTCCTTTTGATAGTCACATCACCACAGTAGTCAGGAAGTCCTTCTACGTGGCACACCTCATCATAAAAGGGTTCTCATCCAGGAAAAAAGAGATCATTGTTCCCCTCTACTCAACACTCATTAGACCCATTATAGAGTACAATGCCCCTTTTGAAATGTACCTCACAAGACATCTGCAGCAGCTGGAAAGGCCACAGAAGTACCTCACAAAGAGGATTACTGGCCTCAAACAGATGCCCTACACTGACCGTCTCAAAAAACTCCAGCTTTACTCTGTAGTGTATCACCTACTCCGAGGTGATCCCTGCCTAACATATAAAACTATGTCAAACCCAGAGCTGTTGGACATGCTACACCTAAAGAAATCCCAATCCCTCTGAACTACACACTCTAGGGACTTAAACTTTGTCACCACAATAAACAGGACATGCTGCAAGGATAGATTCCTGTCCCAGAAATTTCCCATACTCTGGGAAATAGGAAATACACCCCGGGGATCACTTCTGTGTCTCTGCTCGACAGTGGCACAGGAAAATAACTTTCTTGGGTGTCGTAAGCCAGGGAACCTTGTTGGCTAGGCTTACGTAGGCCCTTGGGCCGATAGCCTAGTACCTACCTATGAACCTATGAACCTAAAATAGCATTTAATGTGCTGAAGAAAAAATCTTTTCTTATAAATACATTCCAACTCAAATAACCACATTGTTAAATTAGCATATGAGGGGGCAAAGGCCACCCCCATAGCTGTACTAGAGTTTAATAAAGAGACCGTAGATGGTGTAGTGGTAGTGGGAACACAAGGAATTGATGGAAAGTTAAAGGTAATTTAAGAAGTTAAGTAAGTCATTTTTTTCAGTTGTGTTGGTTAAAAACAATTAGGCTACCTTAGTGTGGTACTTTACAGACTCAATTATGTACACGTTACTTAAGTTGAGTTTTGAAAGTAGCTATTTTTATCTATCAGTTTGAGTGAGGTAGAATTCCACAGTTTAGAGACATAATTAGTAAAAACTACAAGAAAAACCTAAACAAGCCAGAGTTTTCACTGTGTGATACCATAAGCCTTCAGGAATAGAGGTCCATGGGATATATACAAATGATCCCTTAAGGACATCAAGTGTTACAGCTATATGGCTTCTGAATGTCCATGACTTTTTCCTTTTTAAGTCTTTATGGACAGATTCAGGCCAACAAAACTAAACACTACTAGCTGTGGACGTAACATTCCAGCCTTCTTATGACCTTGTCAGCACAGCATAAGCAAACTGTTTGGCTATACTCTAGAAACACAGGGTTTTAAAACCAGCTGATATTCATAATTATTAAAGTGTCTGCAAAATATCCCAACTAAAAAACAAAACCAAAAAGTAAAAAGGTCACACAGACAAACCAATTAATAAAAACTGTAAGAAAAATATGGCAGAGTATAGTTAGTTCCCTAGGTAGAGTATTATGAGTCTCCCAGCTTATTGTTAGATTTAGTAATCATAAGAAAGGATTTATTGCTGGAGCATAACGCTTGTTAAAGGAGTAATGCTGGAGGAGGTCTTGCAGTTCTGGGCATTTTTTGGGTTATACATAAGTTTGTGGGTTTTGACTTATTGTGTATAAGTCAAGTAGTAGGGTAGTTCTAGGCAGTTTTATCTCTTGTAGGACTTCACGATGATGGGTTTTGTATGGGGCTTTAGCAGCAAATTTTGCCACTTTGTTATGGCATGATTCGAGTTTCACTATTTCGGCTTTTTTCAAGTTTGTCAAAACAGGTAATGCATACAGGAGAGATGGGAATAGATATTCTAGTAGTGTCTGTGAGGTACTGGTGGGACCTATAGAGTGAGAGTTTTATTTTGTTTTGTTTTTTTTCAATGGCAAGGAGTAGGTGTTGGTTAATTTTAGACTGTCATCAGTCAGAACACCTAGAAGTTTGGTTTGTGTGATAGTTTCAATTTGAGGAAATATGGGAAACAGATCAGTGCTCGGCTTGGGTGTGAACAGCATAAGTTAGGTTTTCCTTTGGTTTAGGAATAAACTGGGATTATCTAGCCGGGATTCTAAAGCAGAGAGACAGCTGGGTGATTTCCTGTAGTGTTGGGAGGGCAAGGGCAGAGCACATAATAGGAGAATCAACTATCATCTACTTACTGTACAATAGCTGTAAGTTTGGTTATGGTGTGGAGTTCATTTCTGAGGATGTTGAATAACAGTGGTCCCAGGACTGATGTTTCTGGGACTCCTACAGAAACTGGTAGGTAAAGTAAGAATTCCTGGTGCCATCTAACTTATTGTTGTCAATTAGGTGGGTAGCTATGGAACTACGAAAGAGCTGACTGACTGAGGCCGTAGGATGCAAGATTGATAAGGAGTTTTTGATGTGAGACGGTGTCAAAAGCTTTTGAGAGGGCAATGAAAAGAGATTAAGCTAAGTTACCATTATTTCTGTTTTGATTAATATTGTTAGTGAAACTAAGCAGGGTAGTTGTAATGCTGTGGTTGGAGTGAAAACTGAGTTGAGTTTTAGAGAGAAAATTATTATTAGCAAGATGGTTGATGAGTTGGATATGAATACATGTTTCCGAGATTTTTGATAGTGATGAGAAAATGGCAGTGGGCCTGTTATTGGAAAAATCAGCTGAATCGCCACTTTTATGTAGTGGAATAATGTAAGATGTTTTTCTGATGGTAGGTACATAGTTTTTGGTTATAGAACAGTTAATTAGTTTTTGGTTATAGAACAGTTAATTAGTTTTTGGTTATAGAACAGTTAATTCGTTTTTGGTTATAGAACAGTTAATTAGTTTTTGGTTATAGAACAGTTAATTAGTTTTTGGTTATAGAACAGTTAATTAGTTTTTGGTTATAGAACAGTTAATTAGTTTTTGGTTATAGAACAGTTAATTCGTTTTTTGGTTATAGAACAGTTAACTCATTTTTGGTTATAGAACAGTTAATTATAATGGAGATGAGTAAGGGCACAGCTTCTGCTGAAAGTTTTAGATGTTCAACTTACAGGTTGTCTGAAGCTATGGTTGTTGGTTTTAGTTTAAGTAAAAGTTTTTTTTAATAGTGGAAATCTGAACAGTTTAAATGCAATACTCTGGTATTGGCTGGTGAAGCTAGTGTGTGTAGGGGCATTTGGAGTGTCTTTGAATAAGGAGACGATAGTTTCTATAAATTAGGTACCGAATTGTATTGTAGTATTATCCATGTTGCTAGTGGTTATGTGGGTAAGTGATAGTTTGACCAGGCTGGAAAAGTTTTCTGATGGACAACCAAAATTGCTTGGGATTATTTTGATGTTTTCATTTTGGATTTGAAAAGTATGCCTGCTTGTTGTTCTAATTTTTTTTTTACTGAGGTTCCTGAGTTCTCTGAAAGCTTGAAAGACTGATTGTGTTTTATTAGATCAAAGTTTCCAGGTGTTGCATCTTTGTGAAAGTAGTTGCTTAGCTACTTTTATGGAGTTTACTTGTTTTATACAAAACAGTGCCATTTCATTTTGGAGATTTAGGAAAGCTTTGTTAAAGAAGGAGACTACGTCATTTAGGCACTGTTTTTAGTATGTTCCAATTGCAATGGTATAGGGCAGAGATGAAACTGTCTTTATCGAACTTAGTTAAATTATGCACTTAGGTTCATAGGTTCATAGGTTGGTACTGGGCTATCTGCCCGAAGGCATATATTAGCCCAGCCATGTTGTGCGGCATTCACCGCCCCTTTAGTAGTTCCTTAGACCCTTGTACTAGCAGCTAGTACCCTTGGCCCCTATCTAGTAGAGCTGTTGGTATGATCCCTGGTGTGAACTTTCTGTTACCCATCCACTCATCAAGGTTCCTCTTGAAGAGTGATAGTGAGAGGCTCTGTCTTATGTAGACTGGGACCCTGTTCCATAGTAAGGGAAGTCTCTGCGAAGGGAATCTATCCCTCCAGCATGTTCTATTCATTGTTGTGTTGAGGTTTATATCCCTAGAGCATGTAGCTTGAGTAGATTTGGTTTTGCTAAGATGGAGCATGTTCAACAATTCTGGGTTGGACATGGCTCTGTACATTAGACAGAGATTGCCTCTGAGAAAGCGGTATGTAACAGAGAACAGTCTTAGCTTTTTCAATCGTGCTGCATAGGGCAACTGTTTGAGGCCAGTAATCCTCTTGGTTAGGTACCTCTGTGGTCTCTCCAGCTGCTGGAGATGTCTAGCCAGGTACATTCCAATTGGTGCATTGTACTCAATAATGGGTCTGATGAGGGAAGAGTAGAGGGGCACTATTACATCCTTAGATCTTGATGCGAACCCTTTCGTGATGAGATGGGTCACATAGAAGGATTTTCTAACCACTTTGGCAACATGGTTATTAAAGGAAAGCTGACTATCTACTTGGGGCCCTAGATCCCTTATTTCTTCTTCAGATTTCAGGGGATTACCTCCTATATTGTAGCTTGCAGGTACTCTGTTTTTTCCAAAGGGGATTACTACACATTTTTTTGCATTTAGCTTGCGACCATGGCTTTGACACCATGCATCAGTCTCATTTAGGCCCTTCTAGAGGATCTCCATGTCGGCTGGAGACTCTAATATAGCACCCAGTTTGCAGTCGTCTGCAAACTTAGTCAGCCACAGCCCTTCCGTGCTTGCCTGTACTTCTGAGAAGTATATGCCAAACAGGAGGGACCCCAGGACAGAGCCCTGAGGCACACCACTCGTTACTGGTCTAGATTCGGACATAGATCCCGCTACTCTTACTTTATGGGATCTGTCTGAGAGCCAGTTTGCGATCCATCTTGTGACATAAGGGTTTATGTCCAGGCTGGTGAGCTTATCAATAATACCTGAATTGGGAATGGTGTCAAATGCTTTAGCAAGGTCAAGGTAAGCCATGTGTACCTCCTTTCCCTTATCTATAGCCTGAGTAACTGTCTCAAAGAAATCCACCAGGTTCAGGAGGCATGATCTGCCCTTGACAAAGCCGAACTGTGTGGGGTCCAGCAACTGGAGGTTCCCAATCTCTCCATTTATGAGTTCGATAATGATTTGCTTCATGACCTTACAGATCAGACTGGTCAGGCTTATTGGCCGGTAGTTCCCAGGGTCAGTTGTGGCCCCACCCTTGTGTAGCGGGACCACCGTTGCCATGTGCCATTCTATGGGCACATATCCTGTGGAGAGGCTGAGACTGAACAGGGTATTAAGATGCGGGGTTAATTCCTTTTGGAGCTCACATACAACACAGCCTGGGACACCATCTGGTCCCATGGAGGCAGTGTTTTTAGCTTTAGATAGAGCCTTGTTAACCAACGTATCAGTAATAACTGGACTTACACAATCCCCTGGAATGGTAATAGGCCCTGTAGGTGGTGATGGGGGGGGGACTTGCACTGTACCTGTCAGCCAAGATGTTGGCAATGTCAGAAGGGTCAGTGTATTTTGTTCCATTTTGTACTAGCTCAGAACAGACCTGAGCATTGCTATTTAGGTTTTTGATGTAGCCATAGAAGGCCTTATGGTTATCCTTGGCATCCTTGGCAACTTTCTTTTCAAAATTAGCGTTAGTTGACTTGATAAGGACCCTCAATTTCTTACTAATGCTGATCAGGGATGATTTTTCTACTTGAGATTTGGCCTTTTTTTGTATGTCTCCTCCTTTTATTGTAAAGTTTGCTTATGGCCGGGGTCCACCAGACTGGTTTCTTCTTGCTTGAGGAAGGAGTCTTGATTTTATCTGGGATAGGATGGTCCATGCAATCCTGAAGATGCATATAGAGTGCCTTGGTATAGGATTCCGCATCCTGGATATCATTATCCTTCTGCAAGGGAATAGTGAAGCTTTCCACTTCGGATGCAAGTAGTTTGAAGTTTGCTTTGAAAAGGTTTTTGACTATGGTTTCTTTGACTGGGGGAGGTGGAGAGGTGAGGATGTCCAGGGTTATCAGTTTGTGGTCGGATCTGACCAAGGAGGGAGTGATAATGGGTGTGGTACAATGGGAGCCCATATTTGTGATGATTAAATCCAATATGTTGTCCCCTCTAGTGGGGGAACATACTAGTTGTTCAAGGGCATTTGAATGTATAAATTCTATGAATCGCTGAGCATAGGAGTTGGAACATTGGTAGTTCACCCAGTCTATACCAGGGTAGTGGAAATCACCCAAAATGATGGTGTTGGGTAGGACCATTATATTTTCCAATGTCTCAAGGAATGCAGATTGAGCATCTTGGGACATGGTGGGTGATCTATAACCGGCTACGACTTGAAATGTGGTTTTGCTTGCTGATAGTTGCTCATGGATGATCTCTGGGGCATCATGCTGTGCTACTAACCTGGAGATATGGGTATCCTTGATGAATATGGGAACACCTCCACCCTTTGTACTGCGATCCAGTAACTGAGGCTGGAAGGTATGATATGAATTGTAACCTGGCAGTGCTGAGGTGCTCTCTTGAGCCTTGAACCAGGTTTCCATCACTGCACAAACATCGATTTTCTCCATGCTGAGGAGAGCCTCGAGTGTGTGCATTTTATAACTTGGTTATAAATTACTGATTTATTCATGTTAAGTCATTTTTTGAGTATGTACATTGGGTGATGATTATTAATGCAGCTAGGTAAGCAACCAGAAGAATTTACAGCACTGGTCTTATAAGTAAACATCTAGTCCAATGGAAATTGTTTATTTATGTATTTATTTATTTATTTATATCTATTCTTGTAGCGCAGTTGCTTAGTTGAGAAAAAACAAATAGATATGAGATGAAGGGTGTGATTGCGTTACATGATTGCCAGTCAATATTCAGATCACCTATAATGATGGTTTCACAGTGTGTATTCTGAGATAGTTAGTAACACACAACATTCACCCTTGAGTCCCTAATTAAGGATCAACTAATGGTTTATGCTTCCCCATCTAGTAATCTGCACTTTTTAATGAATAAAGAAAACAGTCCATCATCATCACCTTCACTAAGACCCCCACTTAATCATTGCACTGCAGACCCACCAGCCTCCACTTCCATCCCTGTACAAATCCACAGCAGTCTCCTTCTATGTACCACATATCCAAGTCGTTCCCCAACAACTAGCTGCTTAGTGACACATTTGTTGTTTTTTTCTATTTCCCACAGGACACTGAGTAACTTGTCATTGCCATGACCTCATCATCTCTTAAAATCCTCAATCCAAATGTTCAACCTAGCATGTTTATGGCCCCACCTCATAAAGTGTGCTACTGTCACTCTGTACTTCTATCAAAAAGTGCCATTTTGACCAGGAACGACAAAGTCATGTTATAATATGAAAGTGCACGATAACCTTTCATACTTTATGAAGTACAGCCTTAATACATGCATTCTAATAAAAGTTTAGTTCTACAATACTACTAAATACATACGCTATGATTCAGCATTTTATTTGATGAACATGTGTTTGTAATTTGAGTACATTTTATTTTTTATGCCACATTTGCAAAACACCATCTGTTGGACTTCATTTCATAAACAACTACACTGTCCTTGCACAATGCAATCTACAACGATTATTTTGGGCAAGAAATGTTGTTTTCACAGTAAATGTAAAACCATCATTGAAGATGGACTTGCACAATAAAATATTTGACTTCATACAGTAGACCAATTAAATGAATTTTCTGCAAGTTTTTTTTCCTCTCATATTACTTATTGCTAAAGTTACGATCTGCCATTGAACTTAGAATGCAATGCTTTGTAATTGTACTAATGTTTAACATTTTTCACCAGATTTTCAAAATTATATCTATACAAAGATCCACTGGTTCTGAAAAGGGATAAGGTCCTGACTACGGTCCAGGTGATACAAGTTGAATTAGTGCCTAGGGTACTTTATGGCAAGGAAATGAGAAGGTGTGTGCCGATTCTTGGGGGGAGCAGTGTGAGGGGGTGGTCCATCACTGAGCTCTGGTGGAGACTGCAGCTCAAAAGGAACACCAATGCTGAGGAGGCAGGAGAAGCAGAGAAGATGTGGCCATCCTATGTGCCAAAGACAGACCATATGCTCTAGCAACGCCTCATAGCCCATCCACTCTGAAGAATAAATGTCATTGTGCTGGTGAAGTCAGTGTTTTTAAAATCTCTGAGCTGCTCAGCATAACATGAGCTGCCATAGAAGAGTAGGGATGGCTGATTGTTCCATAAACTGGAACACAAGTTTAATTTCTCATTCTGGCCCCAAGTCTGAGGAGTAAGCTAGACCACCTGGTTGTGAAATGTCTCCACACTACTGAAAGAATAAGAAATGCTGTTTATATATCCTCAAATCAAGCAGAGTGGCACTGTCCTTTCATGTTTATATTCCAAATAGTGATTTCAGATGGGAAATGTCATTTCATTTGTGACAGTGGTATTGCCTTTAACAGGAGCAGCCTTAGGTCAACTGGTGGCCTAGGCAAAAGGGCTCCATGGCACCCCCACCACACCAGCTGGTGCCCCCATCCTGGTTTACCTACACCAAATAAACACTGAAAATGTGCCCCTGCTAGAGTGACGCCCTAGGTGACTGCCTAGTTGGCCTATGCCTAAGGCCAGCTATGGCCTTTAAAGACTGAAATGTTATAAGCTTGTGCAAATGTGTATTTTGAACGTTTTGCCTCTTTAAGAGACTTCAACATTTCTACACCCAAAATTCCCATCTATGGGACCTTGACTCTTAAATAACTTCACAGTTCTCTTGTACTCTTTACCAACTGAGGAATGCTTCTCCATTGCTTTTCGTCCAAGATCATCCCATCTACCTTCTATATTTATTTTCAATGTTATTGCACAGAGTCACCTCGAACTGCCTAAACTTATATTCACCCTCTCAAATTCATATTATGTGTTTTATGTTCATGATCTCACACGCACACACACACACACACACACACACACACACACACACACACACACACACACACACACACACACACACACACACACACACACACACACACACACACACACACACACACACACACACCCACATACGCACATACGCACATCCCCCAAATTCATCTTCAGTTCTCCTTGCCCAGGGCCATTCTGTCCTCCTCCTGAATCTGTAGGAACTGTCACAATGACAATTGATAGTGTGTTTGTATCCCACTCATATAGGTTCTCGAGTTTGATCCTAGTTTTCATTTACTGTTTTTATGGTTTTCTTGTCATTCTTTCTGATCTTGTAGATTTTTTATGAGTTCACTGTTTCCTTCCCTAGCCCGAAAGATCTACTATTTGATTCAGCTCTTCTAAATTCTCTTAGCAGATAGCCTTTGCCTTTGTCCTTTCCTTGATGTCATTCTCGTGGTTGAAAAGGGTCAACAATATCAGTCAACATTCGCAGTTAATATCAGCCAATAGTCGGTAGTTAATAAGGATTTAGCAGTAATCCACAACTGGCTGTGGGTATCTCAGGATTTACCCATGGTTGGTGTGGTTTGATCTTGAGGGCAAAGTCCACGTGGTCAAGCAAAGACAGACGTGGGCAAATCCTGTGATACCCATACCTAGAAGTAGATTATTGCTATTATAAAATAGTATTATTTAAGTAAGAAGTGACTTCTGTTTCTTAAATAATGTGACCGTATGACAGCATTTTGGTATTCTTTCACTTCCTCCACTGCTGTCTGATGTACTGATCATGCATGTGACACTTACATAGGGAAGGGATGAATAAACAATCATCTCCATAGTGAGTTATGTGTCTCTACTTGTTTCTATTGGGACATATTCATTTTACAATGGGCACACTGACTGGGATGTCCAATCATCATGCATATTTTTGAATACTAATTAGCCATTATTGTATAATTATATAATGATCCACAACTGGGTTTGAGTATCACAGGATTTACCCATGATTCTGTGGTTTGATCATGAGGGTGAAGCCCGGGTCATCAAACAAAGCCAACTGTGGGTAAATCATGCAACACCCACACCCTGGAGTGGATTATTGCTATTATACAATATTATTTAAGAAAGAAATCACCTACCTTTCTTAAATAACTTCACTGTATAAAGGCACTTTAGTGTTCTTCCATTTCATCTGCTCTGTAGTGATATACTTAGCATGCATAAGACAAGAATCTGCATGTTTGCACAGTACATCAGTGCAGTGCAGTAAAAAGACACACTCCATCCTTAGATACCTACCAAGTATATCTCTTAGAATAATTCTAATGCTATCAGACCTGATGTATTTTAAACTTCTAATTTACTGAACT
Organism: Protopterus annectens; assembly: GCF_019279795.1. NCBI lineage: Eukaryota > Metazoa > Chordata > Ceratodontiformes > Protopteridae > Protopterus > Protopterus annectens. Next base: position 1,694,663,635 of record NC_056725.1, on the reverse strand, counting down.
CTGTTGTGATTTCCAAGTATATAAAAGTTGTTTACTTTCAGCTACTCCAAGAATAATCTAAGAATTTTCCCAGGAGTTCTTGCTTTTGCAGGAGGTTAGTTTGCATTCCTCAAAGTTACTGGATTGCTTAATGTAGTTCTTCATTTTAAATGGGCCTTTTGAAAACACTTTAGTTAATAGATCAGTGCAGCAGCATGGACAAACAAGAGAGTATTTCCATGTGTGTGTGTGTGTGTGTGTGTGTGTGTGTGTGTGTGTGTGTGTGTGTGTGTGTGTGTGTGATTTAAGCTTTTACAAAAATAAATAATTTTATGAAGATGTGGCAAAAAAATATAAGGAAAATCATAGTTGTTCTGTAAAACTGTGGACAACTGAGAGAAATGGTTATCAGCAGTACAATGAATCAATCATACTGTCGGTAACAATACTTCTCAACTACTCACAGTTTTGGAGAAGTTCCCTGATTTTCTCAAATTAAGTACTGTCTCTTGTAAAATATCTTATGAACAGCATTACAGAATATATTTAAAAAAAAACAGATGCTCAAGAAGGCTTTAGCAGACAGGCTTCTTTTTATTGTGATATGCTCAGTTTACACTGGGCACACTGATCAGCAGGCACACTTATGAAAACAATGTACTTTTATTGTACAATTAACTATTTAAACGTCTATGTAACAATCGGGTGTCATAATGCTGTAATGTATGGAGCTTCTGTTTTACTATTCTACTATCAGGAATATTAGTGGTAAGCTACAAAAGAACACAAAAGAAAAATAATTTGTGCACTATATATATATATATATATATATATATATATATATATATATATATATATATATATATATATATATATATATGGTTTCACTTCATAATACTGAAATATCACAATACTGAAACTCAGAACACGGAAACCAAAATCCTGAAAGTTCAAAATCCTGAAAACTCAAAATACTGAAACTCAAAATACTGAAAACAAACAGCATACATATACTGAGTTTAAACAAGATAAATCATATTACTTTCCACCAAGTATAAACAGGGGGGCAAGCCCCCCTGCTTCTATTTGAAGGAATGTAATTAGGTTTTTGTTGTTTAAAGTCAGTATATGTATCTTATCTGTTTCAGTATTTTGACATTCAGGATTTTGATTTTCAGTATTATGAAGTGAAACTATATATATATATATATATATATATATATATATATATATATATATATATATATATATATATATATAGGTTCATAGGTGGGTACTAGGCTATCTGCCCGAAGACATCATTTATAAGTCTAGCTGGAATGTGTTGGCTTTCGCTGCCCCCCTTAGATTAGTTCCCTGTGCCTCTGTCCAGCAGAGCCATTGAAGTGATCCCTGGGTTAAACTTTATGTTTCCCATCCACTCGTCAAGGTTTCTCTTGAAGAGGGTTAGCGAGGAGCTCTGCCTAATGTAGATTGGAATCCTGTTCCTGAGCATGGGAAGTCTCTGGGACCAGAATCTATTCTCCAGCATGCCCTATTTATTGTGGTGAGGTTTAGATCCCTGGAGCGTGTGGCTCGAGGGGATAAGGTTTTCTTTAGATGGAGCATGTCCATTAGTTCTGGGTTGGACATGGCCTTGTATGTCAGGCAGAGATCATCTCTAAGTAGGCGGTATGCAAATGAGTACAGCTGGAGTTTCTTCAGTCAAGCTGCATAGGGCATCTGCTTGAGGCCAGTGATCCTCTTAATGAGGTACTTCTGTGGTCTTTCCAGTTGTTGCAGGTGTCTTGTAAGGTACATCCCAAATGGGGCATTGTACTCTATGATGGGTCTGATGAGTGATGCATAGAGTGGCCCAATGACCTCTTTCAATCTGGATGCAAACCCTTTTGTGATTAGGTGGGTCACATAGAAGGATTTTCTAACCACTTTGGCAATGTGATTACCAAAGGAGAGGTTACTATCAACTTGGGTCCCCAGATCCCTTATTATGTCTTCTGTATGAATGGGGCTACCATCTATGTGATAGTCTGTGGGTACTTTGTTTTTTCCAAAGGGGATGACTATGCACTTTTTGGCATTTAGCTTGAGGTCATGGTTTTGACACCAGGTATCTGTCTCAGTGAGAGCCTTTTGGAGGATGTCTGTGTCAGCCGGAGAGTCAATTATAGCACCAAGTTTGCAGTCATCTGTGAACTTGGTTAGCCATAGTCCCCCTGTGCTTGCCTGTACCTCTGATAAGTATATGCCAAACAGGAGGGGGTCCTAGGACTGAGCACTGGGGGAATGCCACTTGTAACCGGTTTAGAGTCGGACCTAGCTCCTGCAACTTTTACCATGTGGGTTCTGTCCATGAGTCAGTTGGCAACCCATCTCGTGACATAGGGGTTTATGTTCAGGCTTGTGAGCTTGTCTATAATACCTGAGTGGGGAATGTTGTTGAAGGCCTTTGCTAGGTCTAGGTAGGCTGTGTGGACCACCTTTCCCTCATCTATAGCCTTGGTAACTGTCTCAAAGAAGTCCACCAGGTTTAGGAGGCATGATCTGCCCTTAACAAAGCCGAACTTTGTAGGGTTTAGTGTTTGGAGGTTCCCAATGTCTCTGTTAATGAGATCCATGATGATGCGCTCCATAGCTTTGCAGACCAAGCTAGTCAGGCTTATAGGGTGATAGTTCCCGGGGTCCATTGTGGTTCCACCTTTGTGGAGCAGAATAACCATTGCTGTGCGCCACTCTGTGGGAATGTAGCCTGTGGAGAGGCTGAGTTTAAACAGTGTGTTTAGGTGAGGGGTAAGTTCATCTTTGAGCTCATGTAAGACGCAGCCTGGGACACTGTCCAGTCCCATTGATGCTGTGTTTTTGGCTTTGGAGAGGGCTGTTTTAACCTGAGTGTCTGTGATTTCAGGAGCACTACATTCTTCTGGTATAGTTATGGGCCCTTTTGGGGGTGAGAGGGGTGTGAAGTTTGCACTGAACCTGTCAGCCAGGATGTTGGCTATATCGGTCAGTTCAGTGTATTTTGTGCCATTCTGCACTAACTCTGAGCAGATCTGAAAATTGCCACTTAGATTCTTGACATAGCTAAAGAATGCCTTGTGGTTATCTTTGGAGTCCATGGCAATTTTTCTTTCGAAGCTAGCCTTGGATGATTTTATGAGGGAATGTAGTTTCTTGCTGATACTGATCATAGGTTCATAGGTTCATAGGTTCATACTAGGCTATCTGCCCTAGGGCATTTATAAGCCTAGCCAGAGTGTGTTTGGCTTTCGCCACCCATTTTAAATTAATTTTGCTGTGCCCTTTTTCGAGGTTAGTATACTGTGCCTCTGTCTAACAGTGACACAGAAGTGATACCCGGGGTAAACCTATGATCTCCCATCCACTCATCAAGATTCCTCTTGAAGAGAGTCAATGAGGGACTCTGCCTAACCTGGACTGGGATTTTATTCCCGAGTGAAGGGAGCCTCTGGGTTATGAATCTGTCCCTCCAGCATGTCCTATTTATTTCAGTGCTGAGGTTCAAGTCTCTTAAGCGTGTAGCTCGAAGGGATTTGGATTTTTTGAGGTGCAGCATGTCCCTTAATTCCGGGTTGGACATGGCTTTATACGTCAGGCACAGGTCACCTCTGAGCAGGCGGTATGCCACTGAGTAGAGCTGGAGTTTCTTTAACCGGGCAGCATATGGCATCTGTTTGAGCCCTTTGATCCTCTTGGTGAGGTACTTTTGGGGTCTTTCCAGTTGCTGCAGGTGTTTGGTACGGTACATCCCAAAAGAGGCATTGTATTAGATTATGGGCCTGATGAGGGATGAGTAAAGAGGCTAGATGTGAATCCCTTCATGATTAGGTGGGCTATATAAAATGTTTTTCTAACCACTTTGGTCACGTGGTTGTCAAATGAGAGATTGCTATCAACTTGGGTCCCCAGGACCCTAATTACTTCTTTTGTACTTAATGGATTACCACCTATGTGGTAATTTGTGGGCACTTTGTTTTTGCCAAAGGGGATGACTATACACTTTTTGGCGTTTAGCTTGAGGTCATGGCTCTGGCACCAGTTGTCTGTTTCTATGAGGCCCTTTAGGAGGTTGCTTGTGTCGGCTGGAGAGTCGATTATGGCACCCAGTTTGCAGTCATCTGCGAACTTGGTCAGCCACAGTCCTTCTGTGTTGGCCTGTACCTCCGAGAAATATATACCGAACAAGAGAGGTCCCAGGACTGAGCCTTGTGGGATGCCACTTGTAACTGGTTTGGAGTCTGACATGGCTCCAGCAATTCTAACCATGTGGGTTCTGTCCTTGAGCCAGTTTGCAACCCATCTAGTGACATAGGGGTTTATATTTAAGCTGGTGAGCTTTTCTATAATGCCCAAGTGGGGTATTGTATCGAAGGCTTTTGTGAGGTCCAGGTAGGCTGTGTGGACCACCTTCCCTTCGTCAATGGCCTTGGTGACTGTTTCAAAGAAGTCAACCAGGTTTAAGAGGCAGGATCTGCCCTTAACAAAGCCGAACTGGGTAGGATCCAGTGTCTGTAGGTCCCCAATATCTTTATTTATGAGGTCCATGATGATCCTTTCCATAGCTTTGCAGACCAAGCTAGTCAGGCTTATGGGGCGATAGTTTCCAGGGTCCGTTGAGGAACCACCTTTGTGGAGAGGGACCACTGTTGCTGTACGCCACTCTTTGGGTACATATCCTGTAGTAAGGCTGAGATTGAACAGTAGTTTTATGTTTGGGTTTAGCTCTTCTTGGAGTTCATGTAGGATGCAGCCCGGGACACCGTTTGGTCCCATTGATGCTGTGTTTTTTGCTTTGGAGAGAGCGGCTCTTACCTGAGCATCTGAGATGTCAGGGGGGCAGCACTCTGCTGGGATAGATATTTGCCCTTTTGGTGGGGAGGGGAGTTTGCTGAACCTGTCAGCTAGGATGTTGGCAATGTCTGTGGGTTTGGTGTATTTATTGTCATTTTGGACTAATTCTGAGCATATCTGGGAATTCCCACCCAGGTTCCTAACATAACTAAAGAAAGCCTTGTGATTATCCTTAGCAACTTGTGCAATTTTTCTCTTGAAGCTGGCCTTGGACGATTTTATGAGTGCCCTTAGTTTTTTGCTAATACTGATCAGAGATGCCTTCCCTTTTTGGGATTTTGCTCTATCATGTAGTAGCTTCCTCCTTCTATTGTATAGTTTGTTTATGGCTGGGGTCCACCAGACAGGATGTCTGCCTTTGGAGGATTGGGTCTTGGTTTTATTTGGGATTGCATGATCCATGTATTCCTGAAGGTGTTCATAGAATGCATTTATAAAGGATTCTGTGGTCTGGGCTGTATTTTCCACAGGCCCAGGGGCTTTGAAGGATTCCACCTCAGTTTTGAGGAGTGTGAAATTTGCTTTAGAGAAGTTTTTCACTGTGGTTTTCTGGGCAGAGGGTGGGGTCGGGATGTGAATATCCAGTGAGATCAGTTTATGGTCTGATCTTACCAGTGAGGGATACACTTCTGGTCTGGAGCATAGCGTCCCCATGTTGGTGATGATCAGGTCCAGTATGTTTTCCCCTCTTGTGGAAGTGGTAACAAGTTGTTCCATAGCATTTGAGTTTATGAATTCTAGGAACCTTTGGGCTAGGGTGTTGGAGCTAGAGTAATGCTCCCAGTCTATGTTTGGGTAGTTTTAGTCGCCCAATATAATGGTGTTTGGAGAGACCTTCATATTTTCCATTGTTCTCAGGAAGGCCGAGTGGGGTTCCTGGGTTTGGGAGGGTGGTCTGTAGCAGGCTATAAACTGGAAGGCAGTTTTACCCACTGTTATTTGCACATGGATAGTCTCTGATGCTTCGTGCTTTGCCACCAACCTGGAGGTGTGGGTATCTTTGATGAATATCGATACTCCCCCTCCTTTTGTGGTTCTGTCCAGGTTTTGGGGCCAAAAAGCATGGTATGAGGTATAACCTGGTAGTGCTGGGTTGCTCTCGGGAGCCCTGAACCAGGTTTCTGTTACTGCACAGATATCGATGTTCTCCATGCCAAGGAGAGTTTCAAGTGTGTGCATCTTGAGGTTTAGACTTCTGGCGTTGAGTAGCATTACTCTTAGTTTCTTATCCCTTGTGATACCTATGGAGGTGGGTTTGTCTTTTGAGCCTTGCCTAAAAAGGCACTATGGGGGTAGCAAGAGCCTTTGCCAATATCCGAAAGCCCAGGGGTGACAGGTGCAAGCCGTCCCTAGCGAAGCATTGTGGCTTGTCGAGCATATCATCCCAGGCTGACAGGCATTGGATCCCCTTTGAATGACACCAGTACTTAAGCCAATTGTTGAAATTGATCATCTTGTCTTCATATTGTGGCATCATTCTTGGTGAGGGTAAGATGCTACTCAAGGTCAGGGTCATACCGGCCTGGGCTACATGCTCAGAGAGCTCCTCTATGTCTCTTTTCATGTAGTCCAGGGAGGTACGTCTCAGGTCATTCACACCAGCATGGACAATGACTGAGTCATATTTGTACTTGCCTTGGAGTGACCTGAGTGCTTGTGTTATGTGGCGGATCCTAGCACCCGACAGGCTGCTCACCATGACCTTCTCCTTGTTCAGCCTGGTGAGCGGGACATCAGTGTGCCTGACGATAGAGTCACCTATTGCAAGTGTATCAGGTGTGTTGTTTAGCCTTAAGGGCTGTGACTGTTCAGCACACTGGCTTTGTGAGATATGTGTTGCACGTGTTTTGTTTTGGGGTAGCGGTTGCTTGGGTGTCTGCTTTGGAGGTCTCTGCTGCTTAGGCAGATCTTTATTTAGAGCCTCCGGGTATGTTTTTGTGTGATTATGTGTTTGGTTTGCTGTCATGGTAGGTCTATGTGAGACTGGAATTGTAGTGAGTGTGGTTTCCTTCTCTTCCTGACTGGTTATGCCAATACTGAGTTCCCTTCTTAGGATTTTACTCTTTTCTGTACTAGTTTCCTCCTTCTATTGTATAGCTTGTTTATGGCAGGGGTCCACCAGACTGGTTTCCTTTTCTTGGAGGAGTGAGTCTTGTTTTGTTTGGAATAGCCTGATCCATGCATTCTTGTAGGTGCCCGTAGAGTGCATTAGTAAAGGATTTTGCAGCTTGGACAGCGTTATCCTTTAGCATGGGGGCTTTGAAACTTCTTACCTCGGTCTTAAGTAATGTGAAGTTTGCTTTTGAAAAGTTTTTCATGGTGGTTTCTTTGACTGGGGGTGGTGGCAGAATGTGGATATCCAGAATGATTAGTTTATGGTCAGATCTAACCAGCGAGGGGTTGACCGCCGGTGTGGAACACTGGTCGCCCATGTTGGTGATGACCAGGTTCAATATGTTGTCACTTCTGGTGGGGGTGTTGACCAGTTGATCCAGGGCATTTGAGTTTATAAATTGTAGGAAATGTTAGGCAAGGGAGTTTGTACTTGAGTAGTTCTCCCAGTTAAAGTTTGGGTAATTGAAATCACCCGATATCAGGGTGTTTGGTAGGACCTTTTTGTTTACTAGTGTTTCCAGGAATGTGGAGTGGGGGTCCTGGGACATGGTGGGTGATCTGCAGCAATTTCAGTTTTGCCCATTGTTAGTTGCACGTGGATGATCTCTGAAGCATCGTGCTGTGCCCCTAACCTGGAGGTGTGGGTATCCTTGATGAATATGGATACGCCCCCGTCTTTTGTATTTCGGTTTGGGTTCTGTGGCCGAAATGTATGGTATGAGTTGTAGCCTGGTAGTGCTGAGCTGCTCTCTGGAGCCTTAAACCAGGTTTCTGTTACTGCACATATATCTTTTTTCTCCATACTGAAGAGTGCCTCGAGTGCGTGCATTTTGAGGTTTAGACTTCTGGCATTGAGTAGCATTACCCTCAGTTTTTTGTTACTTGTGCTATTTACGGAGGTGGGTTTGTCTTTTGAGCCTTGCCTAAAAAAGGCACTATGGGGGTGACAAGAGCCTTGGCCAGTATTCAAAAGCCTAAGGGTGACAGGTGCAAACTATCTCTAGCGAAGCAGCGTGGCTTGCTGAGCATGTTATACCAGGCTGACAGACACTGTATCCCCTTTGAATGACACCAAAAGCTTAGCCAATTGTTGAAATTGATAATTTTTTCTCTATACCGTGGTATCATTCTTGATGAGGGCAGGATGCTGCTCAGGGTCAGGGTAATACCGACCTGGGCTATGTGATCAGACAGCTCCTCCATGTCTCTTTTCATGTAGTCCAGGGAGGTATGGCTCAGGTCATTCACACCAACATGGACAATGACAGAGTCATATCTGTACTTGTTCTGGAATGACCTGAGTGCTTGTGTTATGTGGCAGATCCTGGCACCTGACAGGCAGCTAATAGTAAACCTCTCCTTGTTCAGCCTAGTGAGTGGGACGTCAGTGTGCTTAACTATAGAGTCACCTATTACTAGTGTGTTGGGTATGTTATTTTGCCTTAAGGGCTGTGATTGCATGGCACACTGGTTTTGTGAAGTATGTGTTTCATAGTTTGTGTTTGGGGGTGGAGGTTGCTTGGATGTCTGCTTTAGAGGTCTCTGTTGCTTTTGCAGATTTTTATTTAGAGCATCTGAGTATGTTATCGTGTATTTATGTGTGTTTTTTGCCGGTGCTGGTTCCATAGGTCTATGTAAGACTAGTGGTGTGATGCAAGCAATTCCCTTCTCATCTTGACTGTCTGGTCCAGTTTTGGGTTGAGAGAGCTTAGCCTCCTGTTTGGCTGTATAATTGCATCTCCTGCATGTATTAGTGTTTGGTAGTAGGAGGAGGGGGTTGTCTGTGTACATGAGGCAATTGTAACATTGCCTCAAAATGCCTAGATTTACCAGTTGGACCAGAGAGTACACCTGAAACTGCCCTTTGGACATGCCTGGATAGATACAGTGAACTGTTTTACTGATTGTCTAGTAAGGTCGAATTGAGAGCCTTATGCATCTCCACAGTATAGGGGGTCTAGTGCTAAGGTTTATTGTTTGATTGGAGCTTTTCTCCTCGGGCCTCTACTGAAAATGGACATGTATCCAGCTAGACTAGCCCGGTTAACAAATGTAAAATAAATAATTAGTGCTTGCTATGAGTTTTGAGCAAGTGCCGGGATGAGAAGTGAATGGTTTGAGTGCTTAAGTTGAAAGTTTGTCTAGTTCCAAGGGGATGTATATATATGTATATATATATATTTTCACTAATTGAAATAGTGCATGGAATGCTCACTGCAGCGAAAGTGCACTTAATCAAAAGTACACTTACGCGAAGTTCAGTACAATGAATGGGTGTTGTACTGAACTTCCGTGCAGTACTCATGGACCTTAGGGTTAGAGCATGGGTCATAGTAAGGGGATAGCCCGTAGGGCTATCCCCTTACCATGACCCGTGCCCTAACCCTAAGGTCTGTGCCGACTGCAGTGCAGTGAAGGACATAGCAATGTCCGCCACTATGGTGCGATAGTCACGAACTTTAGGTTTAGGGCATGAGTTAGGGTAAGGGGATATCTTTACTAACTATCCCCTTATCCTAACCCGTGCCCTAAACCTAAGGTCCGTGACTATCGCACCATAGTGGAGGACATAGCTTGTTTTTTATGTCCTCCACTGTGCTGCGGTGTTTTTGGTGAAGTGCACTTACGCAAAAGTTCACTTACGTTAAAGTGAACTTTCGCAGAAGTGAGGCTTCCTGTTACAAGTTCGAAGTAGTGAACTTTCGTTCTTGTAATAGGAATCCATATATATATATATATATATATATATATATATATATATATACACACACACACACACACACACACACACACACACACACACACACACACACACACACACATATATATATATATATATATATATATATATATATATATATATATATATATATATATATATATATATGTTTGTGATAATAATAGTTACCAAATGGTACATGTGTTTCGTTCCATTTTTTCTGTTGCTGATACATTCAAAACGAAATCAGTATAAACTGCTGTCATGTATAAAATGTTTAAGCAGTGGTTTTATATTTAGTTATTTGCATGTAACATTACTTCATCCTTTATTTTATTTATTTATTTTTATTTTACATTTGTTGACCGGGCTAGTCTAACTGGATATATGTCCATTTTCAGTAGAGGCCCAGGGAGATAAGCTCCACTAAAGGAATAATACCGGGGAGATGACATCCACTAAAGAGATAATAGCAACATTAGCAGAATAAATATTAAGACCAGGAATTGCAAATATTTGCATAAAGCATTGTACTGAGGTAACTAACATATTAAAGAAGAAAGAAACAAGTAAATGTTTATAGGGATGTGTGTCTACAGTTGATAGCTTGCTAAGCCAGTTTATACTCTGTAGAGGTTCCCTGTAAAGACTAAATCAAGACAGACTTCAGTAGCTTACAGATCATATTCTCTGAGGTTTGTGGGGGAGGTAGACAAAGCAGCAGCAGTAGCGAGATGAGCAAGCAGCTAAACATAGCAAGAGGGGATTATTAGTCTGGGTTCGTGCACGGGCATAGCCAGTGAGAACTGAGGTAAAGTTTAAGTTGCTTTTTGAAGAGTAGTGTTGAGGGAAGAGATGAGAGTTCTCTGGGAAGTAAGTTCCATGTTCTCCCCACGGTGTTGGAAACAGTGAGTCTCCAGCTTTATTGCTGGATTTATGAGTGGATACAAGTAATTTAGTTGCAGAGCAGAGGGTTGTAAGATTGTTGTAGGGGGTGATAAGGCTAGTGAGTATTGTAGTATTGCTAGGATGATGAAGGGTCTTGTGAGCAATAATAAGTTGGAGAAACTGAAGCTGATTATGAAGTTCCAGCCAGCCTAGCTGTTTTAGATTGTGACTATAGTGGGTTCTATACGGAGAGCTGGTGGCAAATCTGGCAATATTATTATAGTGCTTGTCTTGCATTTTCTAACAGTGGCAGTTATGTTACAAGGCAAGATTTGCATATAGTCTGATGAGACCCATTGATATTTATTTATTTATTTATTTATTTATTTATTTATTTATTTATTTGCACTTTTATAAACAACGTAAAACGTGACACTTCATTTACACACAACTTTGCTTCGACATACATTTTTTTTTCATTTATAGATGGCTTAAATTCATTATTTAAGGTTACTAATTTTGATTTAACTTTTTTTCCTATTCCATTTTTTTTTTCTTTTTAGAGTCTATTTCTGCACATCCCACTATTTCTTACAAAGCAACCAGGACAAGGAAAAAAAGAACAGTTCTGTAAAATCTTACCACAACCATAGATGTTGTTCTCTTCCATGTTGCAGTATTCCAAACTCTTGGGTTATCCTCTGTTGCGACCTGAATGTCCAGCCAGTATACAAAAGTTTCTAGTCTCTGCAAGGTACATGGGACGTCTGATGTTGGCTAAGGGAACATATGCCATAAAAATGATGTCTGCACATACCATACCTCAGAACTGAGTTTCCCAGTCAGACCCCAGTCCCCAGAATAACTGCATTACTCCAGTGCCATCCAGGAATGGAGAGTTTAGTGAAGAAAGAGGGAGGGAGGGAAGGAATACTGCAAAATGGAAGAGAAGGACATCTATGGCTATGGTAAGATTTTACACAACTATTGTATGTCCTATTCTCATGTTGCAGTATTTCAAACCCTTGGGTGAGTGCCAAAGTTTAAAGGGAAGAAGAGGGTGGAGGCTTGGAACTGTTTTCTAGGAATCCATGGAGGATTGCACTTGCAAATCCCACTCTAGATATGGGAATATGGTCCAATCTGTAATGTTTGGTAAATGTGTGGACAGAGGTCCATGTAGCTGCTTCTAAAATGGAGGCAGTGTCCAGCCCCTTAAAGAAGGCTCAAAAATGAAGCCATAGGTTTAGTGGAATGAGCCTTAATCTTGGATCCTAAGGATTTCCCATGGTACGAGTAGCAGAAGGAAATTGTCCTGGAGATCCAGGGAGAAATGATCTGCTTTGTCACTGCTTTCTCCAGAGCCCTAGGTTGAAAGGAGATAAACAATTGGTCTGATTTCCTGATAGACATGGTCTTGTCAAGGTAAAATCTAAGTTGTCTGTGAACATCAAGGAAGTGTAACACTCTCTGTCATTCAGTGGATGAGGGAAGAAGGTGGGGAGATGAATAGCTTGGTTTAAGGATAACTCATTAACCACTTTGCGCATGAAGGAAGGATCGGTCCTAAGGGTTACTCTGTCCTTGTGGAAGGTGAGAAAAGGGGAAATAGCCATGAGTGCCTGTAGCTCTGACATTCTTCTGGCTGATGTCAAGGCTACCAGGAGTACAGTTTTCCAAGTGCAGTGTTTTAGAGAGGCCTTAGAAGCTGGTTCAAAAGGGTCCAACAAGAGTTTCTCTAAAACATAGTTCAAGTCCCATGGTGGTGGAATGGGTTTCCTGGGGGGCCTGAGATACAGCACTCCCTTTAGGAATAACTTTTCAGACAATTGAGATGAAAAAGGGGGATCCAGAGGCAGACAAGCTAAAATAGTAGCAAGGTGGGCTTTAAGAGAGGAGTATACCAACCCTGTCTGCAACAGTTCACACGGATATGACAGTATCAAGGGGACATCACCCTGAAAGGGGCCTAACTGTCTTTGTAGACACCGCATGTAGAATTTTTTCCACTTAGACAAATAAGATCTCCTGGTATTAGGTTTCTTGGCCTCCTGCAGGACTGTGAGTATGTCCTCATTGTAAATGTGTCTGTAAAGGATCAAAATTCTATCATTCACAAGGTAAGGTTGAAAGACTATTGGTGAGGATGAATTAGGGATCCCTTGTCCTGTGTGAGAAGGTCCACTTTGTGGGGTAACTTGTGGTGATTGCCCCTGGCTAAATGCAGAAGGAGGGGGAACCAATGCATTCTTGGACAAAAGGGAGTCACCAATATTTTTGGTTTGTCCTGCTGGATTTTCAGTAGAACTTTCTGAAGAAGTGGGAAGGGGGAATGCATATAGAAACATCCCCTTCCAGGAGATTGAAAAGGCATTCATTGCCCTTGCCAAGGGACTGGGTAGCCTGGTGTAAAATAACGGAAGTCTGTTCAGAGGGGAGGCAAGCTGATCTATCTGAGGTGTACCCCATTTCTGGACTATGTCCAAGAACACATCCCTGTAGAGCATCCATTTGTGGGACTGTGACATGGACCTGCTCAAGGTCTATGTACATATCCTGAACTGGTGACGGAACCTGTAAGGTGAGCCCTGAATTGAAGGTCACTTGATTCAACCACCAGAGGATCTCTTTCCTGAGACAAGGAAGGAAAGGGATTATGTACTTCAGGGGGTGTGAGTGTTGTGTCCATATAGACCTCTGGTACCATTGTAGTTTTCTCATGTGGAGCCTTGCCAATGTCAACATAGGAAGAGTTGATGCCATATGACCCAGAAGCCTGAGGTACTGCCTGGCAGTCAAGGCTGTGACTTGTAGGATAGAGTGCAGGTAGTGCATTAAGCTTTCCACCTTTTGAAGTGGCAGAAAGGCCCTCATGACATCTGTCCTTAACCTGCACCCGAGGAACACCTGGTCTCGAGATGGGTTCAGGTTGGACTTGGGGAAGTTTATCTTGAAACCCAGTGCTTGCAGGGCTGATATCATTGTTTGCAAATGGCATTGCAGGGATTTGGAACATTCTGCCTGGCTCAGTAGGTCATCCAGGTAAGGGAATATTTGAATCTCTTGAGTGCTGCAGTAGGCAATCACTGGTGCCAAGCACTTGGTGAAGACCCTTGGTGCTGTAGAAAGTCCAAAGGGCAAGGCAGAGAACTGAAACTGTGAGGATCCCACAGAGAAGTGTAAATATCTCCTGCAGCTGGGCCTTATGGGGATGTGCAGGTAGGCATCCTTGATTTCCAAACTGGCTAGGAATCCCTGAGGTAAAATAAAAATAAAGGGTCTGCAGAGTAAGCATTCAAAGGGTGGGCACTTGCAGAAGAAGACTGAGGTGGGACAGATCTAGGATTGGCCTCCTGAGACCATCCTTTCTTGGGACTAGGAAGAGTCTTGACTAGAAACCCCTTCCATTTTCTGTCATAGGGACAGAGTGGATTGTCCCTTGGGCAATAAGACTGTCTATGACTGGTTGAAAATGAGGAAGCTGTACTTTGGGTGGCCAAGTAATGCCCCTCAAAGAAGGTGTTGTGATCCAGGTCATGAAATAGCCCTTTTCTATGATGGATAAGTCCACCTATCTGAGGTAATGTTTTTCCAAACAGAGAGACAGCAAGAGCCTTAGGGATAGGGGAATGGCATCAAGACGTTTGAGCAGTAATGGCAGGTAGTTGCAGACTACCTGTCCTGTCCTGAAACTGAGGCTTCTGAGCCAGGATATGAGCAGGTATGGAAGGAGTTTGTTGCTTCCTAGTGCTCTTTCTGCCCCTGGAAAGAGGTGGAGAGGCAGAATGTTTTCTTATAAATTGTGTTTTGGAGGGGTAATTCCTGTGGAATTTGAGGATAGGAGAAACAAACAGGTGCTTCAGGTCCTATAACTCCTCCCCTTCTGTTGTAGAGTTTTGAATAACTCAGCCACTTTTGTCCCAAAGAGGGCAGAGTTATCCAGAGGCACGTCCAATAGTTTTGCCCTAATGTCATAAGGGCTGTAGCCTTAACCAGGAATATCTTCTCAGGACAGAGGCAGATGTAGCTGATCTGGCAGAAGCTTCAGCAGCATCATAGCTGCATGTAATAGAATGCCTTGTGACCTGAGAAGACAGAGATAGGAGGCTGGATATATCTGCCTTGGAAGGAGAGTCAGGGATCTCAGACAAAAGCTTAGTGACGTGGCCTAACAGGGCTAGGACATATTTTGACATATGACTTTGGTACTTTACTCCCCTGAATGCCAGACTGACTGAGGTATAAACCTTTTTCCTAAAGCACTCCATGGCCTTACTGTCCATATCTGTAGCGAGAACTGAAGTGGAGGGAAGCAGTTTTGAAAGCTTATCAGCAGAAACTGATGCAGTGCCAGGGTCTGCAACAGGACATTTAATAAGAAATTTGGCCCCCTCAGGGACCTTGTAGAATCTGTCCAGCCTTCAAGGGGCAGGGGACTTTGAATCAGGGTTCATAGAGGGTGAATTAAAGCATCCAAAAATACTGGCAAGACTGGAGGGATAGCTAAAAGAGCAGGAGTGTCCACTTGCAGAAGTTTGTAATATCTTTTTTGTACCTCTGACATCTCAGTGGACTCCCACTTAAAGAACTCTCTCATTTTGGTAATGGTCTCCCCAAAGGTGGGGTCATCACCTGGAGAGTCTGTCTCAGCAGAATCCTCCTTTTGGGGAGGTATAACCAAAGGGAGATGGCTACTGAGACATAGGATAGACAGTCCTCTGAAGAGTAGTCAGAGAAATCCTCAGCTTCAGGTGGAGGAATATCTTGAGTCTGAGGCCTAGGTCTAATTACGAGGGGAGCCACTGGGGAGGATGAGGGCATAGCAGGCCTAAGAGCCATGACAGCATTGAACAGACTCCAAGAAAAGGCCTGCCAGTCTGGTTGGCTCTCTGCAGGAGGGGAAATGTGTTTTGTCTTCTGTTTTCTTTTCAAGGAAGGCCTAGGTACACCAGGTTCTGTAGCAGTGGAAGGATCCATCTGGACAGCCATTACAAACCAAAGTTCCCCATCACCATCATTTACCAACGTCTGCATTACCTCCACGGATGTGCCTTCCACTTTGGGTTCTGCGGCTTTACCAATGGTACCCACTATACCCATATCGATGGTTTCCAAATGTTCCTCTAGGCTAATGCTAGCCACAGTAGGGACATCGGGTGGAGGAGGTGCAGCAACAAATTCAGGCTTAGCAACTTTGGCCTTTTTCTTAGGTGGCTCAACAGGCTGATTGGAATGCTTCTCCATAGCTAGCACTAAGCGTTTAAGATGCTGATTCTCCAAATAAATGTTGAGGACATGCAGATGTCTGTGTACGTTCTTAGAGCCAAAGGCCTGACAGATTGGGCAGGTTTTGTGGTTGCATGTAGGTCCTAAACAGAAAACACAAAGCTCATGGGCGTCCTTATGGGAGATCTGATGACTGCACCTACACTTTCCCTTCCTGGATAAGGTGAACCTAAACAGACATGCAGTGACCCAAAAGAACAAAATGTACCCAACAGGGTACTTATCATTGAAAAAGACAATCCAATGGCCAGTACAGCAGGAACAGCTGACGTTCAACTGGTGGCAGAGAAGTTCTGAGGTGGTACATGCAGACATCATTTTTATGGCCCATGTTCCCTTAGCCAATATCAGACGTCCCACATATCTTGAAGTGATTAGAAGCTTTTGAATACTGGTTGGACATTCAGGTGGCAAAAGAGGATAACCCAAAAGTTTGGAATACTGCAACATGAGAATAGAAGGATATCTGCATTATTCACTCTGAGCTCCGAGTGAAATTTCATTAGACCTTCTGCATAAGAAAGTAACATAGTCCACTTAATCATTACAAAATTTTTCATCTGTTGTATGCCATTCATAATTTCCTTCATCTCTCTTTATCCTATTATTTTGTTGCAGTCAGATACCACTGCAAATTTATGCTCAGCTATAAAACATACTTATTTTGTGTTTTGTGTTATGATCACAAAGAATGTGTATGCATGCGACGTATTAATGCATAACTGTACAACATGCTTTGGCCAACAATAAATCCTTATTTTAGGTATAAAAGCTTAATAACCCACTCTCAAAATATGATTTAGACAGTACCAGACTGTATTAACAGATTAAATAAAATCTGTATGTGATCCAATATCTTAGTAAACAAGCAAAGAAATGTTTTAGGAATATGCAGCACATGAACTGTTCTGTTTTCCAATCATGAGTATAGGCAGGTATACTCATTGTATTCGTGAGTATATTTTTTTAGAGAATGGGTGACCTGTTCATTGGCACCCTGATTGGAGCATAAACGTTCTCCAGCAGGGTGTTAATCTACAGGTAATGTCTGCTAAAAAATAAGTCCACCTCTTCATGGCAGCATATTAAGCTGTTGTGTACCTCAAACTGAAAGTATCCTAACAGCCGGCATTATTTTACACTCACTAAGCACTCACTGTTTAGGAAGTGTAAAATTAAAATAAATAAATAAAAGTGTGTGTGTGTGTGTGTGTGTGTGTGTGTGTGTGTGTGTGTGTGTGTGTGTGTGTGTGTGTGTGTGTGCGGGCGCGCGTCTGTCTGTGTGTGTGTTTATCTTTCTGTCTGCATGTATGACTGTATACATGCTTACATGTGTGCATGAAAGCAGAAATGTGTTTCTGTGTGTGTGAAGAGTGAGATAGTTCGACCAGTGGCAGCAACAGCAAAGAGGTTTCCATCCCTCTCGACCTCTTAGCTCAAGAAAACTGGATAAAGCTTAAAATAAAGGGGGAACAATGGCTCAAAAATTAAAAGAGATTTTAAGTATTGCTTTTATATAATTATAAAGTTACTTGAATAACAAGATTTGTGCTAGCATGCATATTCTGAAGTGAAAGTGTATTTCTGTGTGTGTGTGTGTGTGTGTGTGTGTGTGTGTGTGTGTGTGTGTGTGTGTGGGTGTGTGTGTGTGTGTGTGTGTGTGTGTGTGTGTGTGTGTGTGTGTGTGTGTGTGTGTGTGTGTGTGTGTGTATGTGTGTGTGTGTGTGTGTGTGTGTGCATGCATATGTGTGAGATAGAGTGAGATTGAGCGAGTGAGCAGTGGCAGCACAGTTAAGAGATTTGTATAACTATTGAACTCTTAGCTCAAGAAATCCAGATAAAGCCTAAAATAAAGGGGGAGCAAATGCTCAAAAATAGGAACAGATTTTAAATATTGCTCTTATAAAATTACAAAGTGCTTGAATAAGAGGATTTGCATTAGCATGCACTTTCTAAAGAAAATAAAGTCTGAAACTCAAAAATAAAGTCTGAAACTCAAATCTGTTTAGTGACTGCAGTCCCCAATGACTGGCAATTAACAACACATACTAAGAATAAGAGAAGAAAAAATAAAGTGAATGTCTAGATATTTTTTTAAATGTTATATTTTGGATTTAAAATGCTTCCTCCAAAACCGTTTATGTATACGGCAGCAAGTTTGACACATTAAGCGATGGAAATGTTTTACATCAAAAATATATCTAAAAGATATAGTAATAAAAAATAAATAAGTAAAACACAACAAATTTACAGACAGACCATTTTCTAAGTGCAATAATGTCTTCCAGCATGTGTGTTATTGTGTAAATAATATCCTTCCAGAGGTGTAGCAGCACCCCTGGGTGGGTGTTATTCACACAGTAACACACACCCTGATGGACATTATTACTTGCTGAGCAGTTTTAAGAAAATTACAACAGCTGTCCAAAGCTGTATGGTAATGCCTGCATCAAAGATACATAGCCTGATTACACCTAAGTCTGTTCATTTTAAAAATACCTTATTTTTATTACTCTTAGGAGAAAAGTTGGAAAAGATCCATCAGTTCTCCAGTGTGTAAAGGACAACATCTAGACAAGCATACATATTTTAAGATGAAGCAGGGTGGGAACAGCAATATACATCTGTGTATACAAAACAAATATGTCTGACTATAGTCATTTCTGATAGTCATCATTTGATAGTATTACTTGTAAATTAAGTTTAAATTACTAATTTTTAATTACCTAATAATAATACATGTATCTTCCTAGTTATCCCTGCCTGGTTCCCTGGTTCATAGCAGTCAGGATAACTAAAACTGGAAATGTGTGTTATATACATAATACGCAGTTATGAATGAAATTCCCACGTATATTAATGCATTGTCTTACTGTTGGATTAACCAATGTTTCCTGACATTATTATTATCAGCAGTACCACAGACCAAGGGTGCTACAACTGCATTTTACTATGGGTGGGGATGGGTGTAGTACCTTTGCTACCATCATGCTTTATGGGCTGTAAAACTGTATTAAAAATTAGATGAAGTGAAACTAAACTAAGAACTGGTAGCCCAACATAACGCATCTGAGATACTTCAGGTGCAGCTAACATCGGGTAAGACAGCGATTCAGGTAGTAGCATGCTATAGGTCCCCAACCATGTCCCAAGACTCACACTCCAAGTTCTTAAGCACCCTGGAAAATATTAGGGTCCAACCTAACACTCTCATACTGGGCGACTTCAACTACCAATCCATTAACTGGGAAAACTACTCATGTACCAATACACTTGCCCAATGTTTCCTTTCATTAATTCCAGTGCCCTGGACCAGCTCATTCTTACCCCCACTAGAAGTAGCAACATCCTTGACCTGGTCATTACTAACATGGGCGACTGTTGCTCTACACCAATAGTCAGCTCCTCCCTGGTTAGATCTGACCAAATCACCTTGGAAATCCACATCCCTCCCACCCCCACCCCAACCCCCACAAGGGTGACCACTATGAAAAACTTCTCCAAAGCTAACTTTGGACTCCTAAAAACAGAGGTGGCTAACTTCACGGCACCCATGCAAATGGAGAATAGTTGCATGGATGCAACTATTCTCCATATGCAAATAGAGAATAGTTGCATGATCGCCGAATCATGCACCAATGCACTGCACGAACACGTACACAAATGCATGGATCTCGCCATACCCAATAGAACCAAGATGCTCTCCTCCAAAAAAAAGGAAGCCAATCTGGTGGTCCCCTGCCATAAACAAACTCTACAACAGAAAGAGGAAACTGATGTGGAATAAGGTGAAGTCCCAAGCCTGGAAAAACCCATTTATCAGCCTCAACAAAAAATTGAGATCCCTCAACAAATCCTCTAAAAATAGCTATGAAAACAGAATTGCAGCAGATAGTAAAGACAGCCACAAGGCCTTCTATAGTTATGTAAATAATCACCATGGCAATACCCAGATTTGCTCTGAGCTACTGCACGATGGTACCTCCTATACCGAGCCAACATATATTGCCGATATACTGGCCAATAGATTCAGTGGCAACTTTACCACTCCCCCCCAAAGGACCAATCATAATACCAGTAGATTGCCAGGCACCCAGTATTACTGCTGCACAGGTTAAAACAGCACTGTCCAAGGCCAAGAATGCAGCTTCTATGGGACCTGACAATATCCCTGGCTGTGTTCTACATGAACTACAGAGTGAACTGGCACCTCACCTGTGTGCACTGTTCAATCACAGCCTCACCTCAGCCTTTGTCCCTACTGAATGGCACACTGCTACAGTCATACCTCTCCACAAAGGAGGAGTGATGACAGACCTTGGGAACTATCACCCCATTAGCCTGATGAGTCTGATATGCAAAGCTATGGAACGCATCATCATGGACCTAATAAACAAGGATATAGGGAATCTTTAAACTCTGGATCCTACACAGTTTGGTTTTGTGAAGAGTCGATCATGCCTGCTCAACTTGGTTGACTTCTTTGAGTCAGTCATCAGAGCTGTGGATGAAGGCAAGGTGGTTCATGAAGCCTACCTTGATCTGGCCAAGGCCTTTGATATCATCCCCCACACAGGAATCATAGAAAAACTCACTAAGCTAGGCATCAACCTCTATATCATTAGGTGGGTTGCAAACTGGTTCACAGATAGAACCCCCAGTGTGAAAGTAGCTGACTCCAAGTCAGACTGCCGAGCAGTCATGAGTGGAGTCCCACAGAGTTTGGTCCTGGGTCCTCTCCTGTTTGGTATCTACTTCTCTGAAGTCCAGGCCAACATGAAGGGACTTTGGCTGACAAAGTGTGCAGACAATTGCAAGTTGAGAACTATTATTAACTCCCCAAGTGATGTTGACATCCTACAGAAAGGCCTCACTGAGACCAATGACTGGTGTCAGAACCATGGCCTTAAGCTCACTGCCAAAAAATGTGTCGTAATCCCCCTTGGGAAAAACCTAGTTCCCTTGAATTACCACAGTGATGGTAGTCCAATAAACACAGAAGGCGTTATAAGAGATCTAGGAACACAGGTTGACAGCAATATCTCTTTTGACCACCACATTGCCACTATGGTCAGAAAGTCTTTCTATGTGGCACATCTCATTACTAAGGGTTTTGCATCCAGGAAGAAAGAGGTCATTGTCTCCCTCTACTCTTCCCTCATTAGGCCAATCATCGAGTACAATGCCCCATTTGGCATGTCCATCACTAGACACCTGCAACAACTGGAGAGGCCACAAAAGTACCTCACAAAGAGGATTCTATGCCTGAAACACTTGTTCTATATGGACAGACTCAAAAAACTCCAACTATTCCCTGTCTCATATCGCCTATTTAGAGGCAATCTCTGCTTGACATACAAAGACATGTTCATAGGTTCATAGGTTCATACTAGGCTATCTGCCCGAGGGCATTTACAAGCCTAGCATATAGTTTTGTGGCTTACGCCACCACTTTAGTATGGGGAACTATACCCATTATTTTGCTGTGCCTCTGTTGAGCAGTGACACTGAGGTAATCCCTGGGGTATATCTGCGATCTCCCATCCATTGGTCAAGATTTCTCTTGAACAAGGCCAGGGGGGAAAAGGGTTTTTGGGGTCTTTTTTTTCCCCCCACCAAAATATTTTTTTCCCCCCCCCCCCCCCCCCCCTCGCCCCACCCCCCCCCCCCCCCCCCCCCCCCCCCCCCCCCCCCCCCCCCCCCCAGCCCCCCCCCCCCCGCCCCCCCCCCCCCCCCCCCCCCCCCCCCCCCCCCCCCCCCCGGGGGGGGGGGGGGGGGCGGGGGCACGGGGGGGGGGGGGGGGGGTGGGGGGGGGGGGGGTGGGGGGGTGTCGGGGGGGGGGGGGGGGGGGGGGGGAGGGGGGGGGGGGGGGGGGGGGGGGGGGGGGGAGGGGGGGGGGGGGGGGGGGGGGGGGGGGTTTTATTTTTTTCCACCAAAAAAAACCCCTTTAAAAGGAGTTCCTTTTTGGGTTTTTTAAAAAGAAAATCCTTTTTTCCCTCCAAGGGCCCCTTTTGATAACTTTCTTTTTTTGTTGGGGCTCATTTTTGGGATTGCCACCTATTTGGTAGCTAGGGTAACCTTGTTTTTTCCCAAAGGGTATGACTATGCATTTTTGGCATTTAACTTTAGGCCATGGCTCTGGCACCAGTTATCCGTTTCTGTGAGACCCTTCTGAAGGATATCTGTGTCAGATGTGTTTTCTACTATGGCCAGTTTGCAGTCATCTGCAAACTTTGTCAGCCATAACCCTCCTGTGTTTGCTTGTACTTGGAAAGTAGATGCCAAACAAGAGTGGGCCCAGGACTGAGCCCTGTGGTACACCACTTGTGACAGGCTTTGAGTCTGACATGGCGCCAGCAACTCTGACCCTGTGGGTTCTGTCACTCAGCCAGTTTGCAACCCATCTTGTGATGTATGGGTTAACATTTAAGCTGATGAGTTTTCAATGATACCCGAGTGGGGTATTGTCGAAGGCCTTTGCCAGATCGAGGTAGGCTGTATGGACTGCCTTTCCCTCATCAATGGCTTTGGTGACTGTTTGAAAAAGTCAACCAAGTTTAGAAGGCATGATCTGCCTTTGACAAAGCCAAACTGGGATGGATCCAAAGTCTGCAAATTCCTATGTCTTTATTTATAAGGTCCATTATGATCCTCTCCATGGCTTTGCAGATAAGGCTTGTCAAGCTAATGGGCGGTAATTTCCAGGGTCGGTGGAGGCACCGCCTTTGTGAAGTGGGACCACAGTTGCAGTCGCCACTCCTGGAGTGCGTATCCAGAGGTAAGACTATGATTGAACAGCTGTCCTAGCTGTGGGTTTTAATTCCTCGTTGAGTTCGTGGAGCACACAGCGGGGACACCATCAGGTCCCATGGATGCTGTGTTTTTGCTTTGGAGAGAGCAGTTCTCACTTGGGCGTTGGAGATGTTTGGGGGCTGCAATCGCTTGGTATAGATATCTCTCCTTTTGGGGGGAGGGGGGGGGAGAAGTTTGCACTGAACCTGTCAGCCAGTATGTTGGCAATGTCTGTAGGATCAGTAATCTTCACATCATTTTGAACTAGTTCTGAGCATATCTGGGAGTTTCCTCCCAGGTTTCTAACATAGCTAAAGAAGGCCTTATGATTGTCTTTTGAGTCTTTAGCTATTTTTCTCTCAAAATTTGCTTTGGATGATTTTATGAGAGCGCTTAGTTTTTACTTATAGTGATCAAGGGTGTCTTACCTTTTAAGGATTTTGCTCTATCTTGTAGTAGCTTCCTCCTTTTGTTGTAGAGTTTGTTTATGGCTGGGGTCCACCAGACTGGGCTTGCCTTTGGTACAAAGAGTCTTTGTTTTGCTTGGGATTGCCTTATCCATGCAGTCCTGCAGGTGCTGGTAGAAGGCATTTGTAAGTGATTCAGCGGCTTGAGTACTGTTTTCCATGGCTCGGGGGCTTAAAGGAGACCACACTAGTCTTTAGAAGTGTGAAGTCGGCTTCGAGAAGTTCTTTACTGTGGTCTTTTTTATTTCGGGGGGGGGTGGGATGAGGACCTCCAGCGAGATTAGTTTGTGATCTGATCTCACCAGTGAGGGTATACTTCGGTGTTGAACATTGTGCTCCCATGTTCGTGATGATGAGATCAAGTATGTTTTCTCCTCTTGTGGGGATGGTGACTAGTTGTTCCATGGCATTTGAGTTTATGAATTCCAGGAACTTTTGGGCTAGGGTGTTTGGGCTTGAGTAGTGTTCCCAGTCTATATTAGGGTAGTGAAGTCACCTAGTATGATGGTGTTTGGTGATACATTTATCCCTCTAGTGTTTTCAGGAAGGCCATGTGAGGTTCCTGAGTTTGTGAGGGTGGCCTGTAACATGCTACAATTTGCAGAGCAGTCTTGCCTATGGTTAATTGCACCTGGATGGTCTCCGATGCATCGTCGTTGCCACCAGTCTTGAGGTGTGGGTGTCTTTGATGAATATGGATACCCCCCTCCTTTCTTGGTATTGTCCGGATTTTGGGGCGGGCATGATATGAGGTAAAACCTGATAGCTGGGGTGCTCTCAGGAGCCTTGAACCAGGTTTCTGTCACAGCACAGACATCGATGTTCTCCATACTGAGAAGGGCCTCGAGTGCGTGCATTTTGAGATTTAGACTTCTGGCACTGAGTAGCATTACCCTTAGTTTTTTTCCTTTTTTGTGTTCTAGGGTGGTAGGTTTAGAATTTGAGCCTTGCCTAAAAAAGGCACTATGGGGGTGGCAAGAGCCTTTGCCAATATCCGGAATCCAAGGGGTGACAGGTGCAAGCCGTCCCTTGTGAAGCAGCGTGGCTTGTCCAGCATGTCATCCCAGGCAGACAGACATTGGATCCCCTTTGAATGACACCAGAGTTTAAGCCAATTGTTAAAGCTGTTCATCTTATCTCTGTATTGTGGCATCATTCTTGGTGAAGGTAGGATACTGCTCAATGTCAGGGTCATACCTGCCTGGGCTACATAATCAGAGAGCTCCTCAATGTCTCTTTTCATGTAGTCCAAGGAGGTACGTCTCAGGTCGTTTACACCAGCGTGGACAATGACTGAGTCGTATTTGTACCTGCTGTTGAGAGACCTGAGTGCTTGCGTTATGGCGGATTCTAGCGCCCAACAGGCAGCTTACTGTGACCTTCTCCTTACTCAGTCTGGTGGCGGGGCGTCAGTGTGTCTGACTATGGAGTCACCAATGACTAGTGTGTCTGGCATTGTGTTTGGCCTTAAGGGCTGTGACTGTTTGACACTCTGACTGTGAGGTCTATGTGTTGCAGGTGTTGTGTTCTGAGGTGGTGGTTGTTTGGGTGTCTGCTTTGGTGGCCTCTGCTGTTTTGGTAGATTTTTGATCAGAGCCGCCGAGTATGTATTTGTGTGTTTATGTGTATGATTTGAGGTTGTGATGGGACTATGTGAGACTGGGTCTATAGTGTGTGTGGTAACCTTCTCCTCCTGACTGGTCTTGCCAGTCCTATGTTGAGAGCTCAGCCTCCAGTTTGGCCGTATAGTTGCATCTCTCGCATGTATTTGTGTTTTGTGGGAGGAGGAGAGGGTTGTCTGTGTACATGAGGTAATTGTAACATTGCCTCAATATTCCCAGGTTCACCAGCTGAGCAGGAGAGGACACTAGCAACTCATCCCTCGACATGCTAGAAGGACTAGACAAAAAAACTTTAAAAGAGATTCCGGGGGACGTGGGTGACCGAGAAATGTGGGTTTGTCTTTTTGGGGTGCTATCTATAAGAGTGCCGTATCAAGGTAATAAGTACTGTAGGAGCAAGTGCTAGGTTTAACAGATAGAGAAAAGTCTACTTGGAGTCAAGTAGAGATGATCTTTTTAGGTATTAGAGAAAGTGCTAGTAACAGGGATGCTTAAAGGTAAGATTGAAAAGAATGCACTCTGCAGTGTGCACTAGAGAAGTTAGATATGAAAGTAGGTAACTTGAGTTTTACCTGTTTAAAAAGTTAAGGTTTAGTGGAGAGTTACTATTTTTAAAACAGCAAGATGGACTGAAAAGGGGTGGTTACTTTTGTATTTTGGTACTATGAAATACTGTAGGATGGCCAATAAATTTAAATAATTGAAGGGGTGGGATTTCAAAAGTGATGGTTTTGTGATTACTCAAATAAGCCAGTGAAAGTAGAGAGAAATGAGATATATGGTCAGATTAACATAAGAGGCGGGCAACTAGAAAGACAGTGGTATTTAACAAGACAACTTAAATGGGTGGGAGGGAGGAAAAATTCTGCCTGACTCAGAACAGAGAGAGCTGTGGTCTCTTTTGAAGTTTTAATATGCTGTTAAAACAGAATGCAAGCAAAACACAAGGTAAAGAAAACAAACTACAGTATTCAAAATATAGAAAGGCAATACAGAAATACAAAAATAACAGCAAACTAACCTTTCCTTCACAGCAAAGTGTAGCAGAGTCTGGATGAGCCTTTCTGGTAAAGCTCTGAAATGTTTTAGTTTACTCCTTAAATAGAAATTTTAGTTCCTAGCTCCACCCCTCTGTTAACAAGTGATTAACCTTAAGTGACCTCTTCTGTCTTATGAATGAGTCCTTAATTAATCAGTTCTTATTTCTGCCTGACTCAGAACAGAGAGAGCTGTGGTCTCTTTTGAAGTTTTAATATGCTGTTAAAACAGAATGCAAGCAAAACACAAGGTAAAGAAAACAAACTACAGTATTCAAAATATAGAAAGGCAATACAGAAATACAAAAATAACAGCAAACTAACCTTTCCTTCACAGCAAAGTGTAGCAGAGTCTGGATGAGCCTTTCTGGTAAAGCTCTGAAATGTTTTAGTTTACTCCTTAAATAGAAATTTTAGTTCCTAGCTCCACCCCTCTGTTAACAAGTGATTAACCTTAAGTGACCTCTTCTGTCTTATGAATGAGTCCTTAATTAATCAGTTCTTATTTCTGCCTGACTCAGAACAGAGAGCTGTGGTCTCTTTTGAAGTTTTAATATGCTGTTAAAACAGAATGCAAGCAAAACACAAGGTAAAGAAAACAAACTACAGTATTCAAAATATAGAAAGGCTAGAAAAACAACAGCAAACTAACCTTTCCTTCACAGCAAAGTGTAGCAGAGTCTGGATGAGCCTTTCTGGTAAAGCTCTGAAATGTTTTAGTTTACTCCTTAAATAGAAATTTTAGTTCCTAGCTCCACCCCTCTGTTAACAAGTGATTAACCTTAAGTGACCTCTTCTGTCTTATGAATGAGTCCTTAATTAATCAGTTCTTATTTCTGCCTGACTCAGAACAGAGAGAGCTGTGGTCTCTTTTGAAGTTTTAATATGCTGTTAAAACAGAATGCAAGCAAAACACAAGGTAAAGAAAACAAACTACAGTATTCAAAATATAGAAAGGCAATACAGAAATACAAAAATAACAGCAAACTAACCTTTCCTTCACAGCAAAGTGTAGCAGAGTCTGGATGAGCCTTTCTGGTAAAGCTCTGAAATGTTTTAGTTTACTCCTTAAATAGAAATTTTAGTTCCTAGCTCCACCCCTCTGTTAACAAGTGATTAACCTTAAGTGACCTCTTCTGTCTTATGAATGAGTCCTTAATTAATCAGTTCTTATTTCTGCCTGACTCAGAACAGAGAGAGCTGTGGTCTCTTTTGAAGTTTTAATATGCTGTTAAAACAGAATGCAAGCAAAACACAAGGTAAAGAAAACAAACTACAGTATTCAAAATATAGAAAGGCAATACAGAAATACAAAAAATAACAGCAAACTAACCTTTCCTTCACAGCAAAGTGTAGCAGAGTCTGGATGAGCCTTTCTGGTAAAGCTCTGAAATGTTTTAGTTTACTCCTTAAATAGAAATTTTAGTTCCTAGCTCCACGCCCTCTGTTAACAAGTGATTAACCTTAAGTGACCTCTTCTGTCTTATGAATGAGTCCTTAATTAATCAGTTCTTATTTCTGCCTGACTCAGAACAGAGAGCTGTGGTCTCTTTTGAAGTTTTAATATGCTGTTAAAACAGAATGCAAGCAAAACACAAGGTAAAGAAAACAAACTACAGTATTCAAAATATAGAAAGGCAATACAGAAATACAAAAATAACAGCAAACTAACCTTTCCTTCACAGCAAAGTGTAGCAGAGTCTGGATGAGCCTTTCTGGTAAAGCTCTGAAATGTTTTAGTTTACTCCTTAAATAGAAATTTTAGTTCCTAGCTCCACCCCCTCTGTTAACAAGTGATTAACCTTAAGTGACCTCTTCTGTCTTATGAATGAGTCCTTAATTAATCAGTTCTTATTTCTGCCTGACTCAGAACAGAGAGAGCTGTGGTCTCTTTTGAAGTTTTAATATGCTGTTAAAACAGAATGCAAGCAAAACACAAGGTAAAGAAAACAAACTACAGTATTCAAAATATAGAAAGGCAATACAGAAATACAAAAAATAACAGCAAACTAACCTTTCCTTCACAGCAAAGTGTAGCAGAGTCAGCTCTGTTGGAAATGCTACATCTAAAGAAATCCCTCTGCACCACACGCTCCAGAGACCTCAACCTCATTACCCCAATCAACAGAACATGCTGGAGGGACAGGATCATAACCCCGAGTCTGCCCATGCTATGGAATAGACTTCCCATACATGTCAAACAGAGCACCTCACTGGCCCTCTTCAAGAGAAATCATGATGAGTGGATGGGAAATAGAAAATTCACCCTGGAGATTACTCCAGTGGCTCTACTCGACAGAGACACTGGGAACTAAGGACGGGTGACACGATGCTAGGGTAATCCTATGGGCTAGGCTTGTAAAGGCTCCAGGGCCATTAGCCTAGTACACACCTATGAACCTATGAACTGTTCATGGGAAGGATCGCAGTAAGCTGCCTTTTGTACAAGGTGGCAGCTCAAACATTAGGTGTGAAAAGGGTGGGGAGCAGAGTTGAGGTTAAATAAGGGTTAGGATAGGGCAGTAGGGTCAAGTGGCCCCGAAGGTGGTTTGTCAGATGATTTTCCACCCTGGAATTCACCACTGGCAAATTGTAAGGTTGCCCATGGAAATTCATGAACTTGAACTGCAGTGGGGTGATCCGAATGTTGGAGGGCCTCATATCAACAATGCTGCCACCATAGTACTTAGGTGACATCTCCTGGAACAATTAGTTTTCAATCAGTCAGAGTAATTTGGCAATAAACATGGCTGTGGTGGCCATTTAATCCATTTATTGTGTCTGAGTCTCTCTTTATTCATTGGTATGAGGAAATGTAAAACTGTATCGAGTTAGGTAAGGAATGGCTACTGCTGAACAAGTGTGATGTCTTGTATAGCACAGGAAGCTTGAGCTATGCTTTAAGATAATTGCAATCGGTTGTATGTCCGAACAAAATATATGTGTATTGTTGTTATATTATTGAGTTAGTGTGTGGGGAGAGTGGTACACAAACTCAGACAAAACACAGATGATGTTATGTCATTGTGCTAAGTGGAAAGAAGGTTGCTTAGCGAGTTTCTTAACTACTTGGCAGTAGAATTTCCTTGGCTGGTTTCAGGCTATGAGCTGTTAATGAGCTGCATCTTGTGGTCTGGGGTTTGATTCTTTCAGCCTCTATTTGCTTACTATGTGACTGAGCAAGTCGCATAAATAATCAGTGTTATACTGGGCTGAGTCTGAAACAGGTCCATGTGGAGCAGTATTCTAACACAATTAACAAATTCAAACAAATAAATGACAAGTAAATAGCAAAAGGAATCGAACCATTTCTTCACTTGTTTATCTTTGTTCCCACTGACTAATTAACTTTACATGCACATAATTAAATTGGCCTATTGTGGTAATTGTCACACCCCAGCCATATCAGAAGTGTGTAAATATTCCGATTATTTTCCCCTTTGACATGGCTTGCTGGGGTTGTTTGTCACACTGTTGGTGTCAGTATTTTTATTTGTTTATTTACATTTGTTTACCGGGAACGTCCAACTGGGCCAGAAGCCCATTTTCAGGGGAGGTCCAGGGAGAAAAGCTCCACAGAACTATAAGCAAAATACAATAATTAGGAAGTACAATAGTATACATACAGTAAGATGCAGAATACACATCATCTAGTTAGTCTGTACAAAGAAGTATTCAATACAGTTTTCTAGCAGATATAGGTTCAAAAAAAAAAAAAAAAACAAGCATTTCAGTAAAGATCACTGTGAGAAAAATAAAATTAGAACTGTTACACATATTAAATTATATTTATGAACAAATGAGATTTCCGTTTTTTATATATATATATATATATATATATATATATATATATATATATATACATATATACATACACACACACACACACACACACACACACACACACACACACACACACACACACACACGAGAAATAATAACGGAGAGGAGAAAATGAGGTAAGAAGTAGACAGTGTGATGAGATAGTTATAGATATCTTGTCAGTGGCTCCCTGTTACACTGTCACAGACGCAGGTTTTCGAATGTGTCTTTATCGAACTGAAAAGCGAGAAAAGGCAAAATAGTGAAGCGGCTTTTCAGTGAATTCTTTCCCTGGGAAAGAATTTGCTTGGCCACTTTCACTACTTTGCCATTTTTGGCACTGTAGTGCAATCTCGGAGGTGGTATATTTAAGTAGGGGGATGTGGGGGCATAGCCCTCCACGTCAGGGGATGTGGGGGTGAAGCCACATTATGTAATGTTTTACAATTTTTTATTTTTTTTATTTCAGAACTGAGGTTTCAACTTTGTAAGCTTTCGCTTTCATGGTGTCGATTATGTGTCGTTCGCTCTTCTGAGCATGCAATATCATAATATAGACCCTTGTCAGTCAAGTTTGATGCAGGAGCAATGCCAGTTTTTGGCTAGATGTTTAAAATTGGTAAGTTCAGGTGTGTTTTAGAGGCTGTGAGGTAGAAAGTTCCATAATTTGGCTATTTGACTTAGAATAGGGCTTTACCGTGAGTGTTGTTAGCTTTAATGTGAGAAAGTTTCTGTCTGCAGATCTTAGACTTCATGGGCATGAGTGGGGAACAACAAGTCCTTGACGGATGTGTAGTTGTCAAGATGGAAGATGATATTGTGCATGAATTTAACTTAGTAGAGATGGAGAAGGTTAGGTAGCGCTAGCCAATTTAATTTATATAGAGCAATACAATGGTGGGTTTGGTGGGGAAGGCTGGCTGCAAAGCGGGCTATTTTGTTGTAGCAAGTTTCCAATTTAGTTAAGACTGATTTTTTTTTAAGTTGGTAAAGAGGAGGAAGGTTCTGGATATAGCTAGTCTGGTATTGTCAGTGAGAAATAGTTTCCTTCTGTACAGTGAGCCAAGTTTGATGTGAACTTTCTTAATTGTGATGGCTATGTGTTGGTCAAATCTGAGTTTTTTGTCAATAGTCACACAAAGGAGGTTTGGATTCTCAACTGGTTGGGTGACTGTGTTGTTTGCTGAGAGAATATTGAAAGGAGGGGTGACAGGTGATTGTTTGCTACTGGTAAATAGCATTAACTATGTCTTTTTGGGGTTGAAAATTAGTTATGATTTACTAAGATATGTTTCAATATCATTAAAAGCTTGTTGGGCTACTATTTGCTAAGCAGATTAAAGCTGAATTGTCCGCATACTGAACTACTTTAGCATGTGCTGTGGATGAGGCTAGATCATTAGAGAAGATGGTGAATAGAAGGGGCCCTAGTATGGATCATCGGGGGACTCTGACTGAGACAGGCAGAAGTGGTGAGAGTTCAGATTTCCAATGTACTGCTTGTTGTCTATCAGAAAGTTAACTTAGGAACCAGGAGAGGGACGTCTTTGATAGGTTTAGTGATGCAAGAGTACTAAGGAGTTTCTGATGGGAGATGGTGTCGAACACTTTTGACATGTCTAGGAAGATTGATGCTACTTGCTGGTTTGAATTTCTCAGTTGGTTGATGGTGTTAGAGAAATTAATTAGGGCTGTGATGGTGCTGTGTTTCTGTCTGAAATCATGTTGGGAGGGAGAGATAAGGTTGTGAGATAACAGGTATTGTAGTAATTGTGTGTGTATACATTTTTTCAGAAGTTTGAATGAGGGGGAAAGGATGGCTATGGGTCTGTAACTGTTTAATTCTGTTGATGTTCCTCCTTTATGTAGAAAGGTGATATAGGAAATTTTCCACAATTTTGGGATATATTGTTCTGCTATAGACCTATTTACTGGAATGGAGATAGGCAGAGGTATGGCATCAGCTGAAAGTCTGAGGTAATCATTGGGGTGTTTGTCAGCTGCTAAGGAAAAACATTTCAGTTGTTTTAGCATTGTTCTTATGGTGTTAGTTGAGACAGGTTTGAGGTCAAAAGAGTTGTTGTTAGTTTCCACATTTGGTGGAAGAGATGGAGGGGTGGAATTGTTCCCTGTAACTAAGGAGAGGATGGTGTTTATAAAATAGGTGTTGATTTGTGAGGCAAACAATACTCACACTTTGGTCACTGGTTGTTGGTTCAGGGGTTGTGGCTTTACTTGGGTGAAGGAGCAAGTCAATTGCCTGCCAGAACTTTTTGGGATTGTTTATTTGTTTTGCATAGATGTATAATATGTTTTTTTTGTCTAGTATGAGTTGTTTTTTTGTTTGATTGTGGAGCTGTTGGTATGCTAACAGAGTTTTATTGTCTTTTGTTTTCTGGTGTTGAAACCATGTTTTGTCCTTTAGTTTTTGAAGCTAAATGTTTCTTTTGATATCCAGGGCAATCTTTTATTTTTAACACATGTATGAGTTGGTGCTAAGCTATTTAGAATAGCTAGAAATGTGTCACTGAAGTATGTTATGGCCTGGTCGAGTTGGAGATGGTGAAGTGGTGTCCAGTTATATTTATTGAGCATGTCTAAGAATGAAAGTATGCAAAATCTCAAATTTTAGTTTTTTTTAGACATTGAACTAACTTTCAACAACTAATGTGTGGAATGCATGCACTTACACAAGTGTAGGTGTATGTGTGTGTGTGTGTGTGTGTGTATGTGTGTGTGTGTGTGTGTGTGTGTGTGTGTGTGTGTGTGTGTGTGTGTGTGTGTGTGTGTGTGTGTGTGTGTGTGTGTGTGTGTGTGTGTATCTTCTGGTGGTTGGTAAAAAGAAGTATCAGCATCCTGTATGGTTTTGTGAAGGGTAGGTCATGCCTGCTCAACTTGGTTGACTTCTTTGAGTCAGTCACCTGAGCTCTGGATGAAGGCAAGGTGGTTCATAAAGCCTACCTTGATCTGGCCAAGGCCTTTGATACCATCCTCCACTCAGAAATCATAGAAAAACTCACTAAGCTAGTCATCAACCCGTATATCACTAGGTGGATTGCAAACTGGCTCACAGATAGAACCCACAGTGTGAAAGTAGCTGACTCCAAATCAGACTGCCAACCAGTCACGAGTGGAGTCCCACAGGGTTCGGTCTCGGGTCCCCACCTGTTTGGTATCTACTTCTCTGAAGTCCAGGCTAACATGAAGGGACTCTGGCTGACAAAGTTGGCAGACGATTGCAAGTTGGGAGCTATTATTAACTCCCCAAGTGATGTTGACATCCTACAGAAAGGCCTCACTGAGACCAATGACTGGTGTCAGAACCATGGCCTTAAGCTCAATGCCAAAGATGAGTCATAATCCCTCTTGGGAAAATCCCGCTTCCCTTGAATTACCACATCGATGGTAGTCCACTGAATACAGAAGGCATTATAAGAGATCTAGGAACACAGGTTGACAGCAATGTCTCTTTTGACCACCACATTGCCACTATGGTCAGAAAGTCTTTCTATGTGGCACATCTCATTACTATGGGTTTTGCATCCAGGAAGAAAGAGGTCATTTTCTCCCTCGTCTCTTCCCTCATTAGGCCAATCATCGAGTACAATGCCCCATTTGGCATGTACCTTACTAGACACCTGCAACAACTGGATGGGCCACAAAAGTACCTCACAAAGAGGATCTTATGCCTTAAACACTTGCCCTGTATGGACAGACTAAAAAAACTCCAACTATTCTCTGTCTCATATCGTCTACTTAGAGTCAATCTCTGCTTGACTTACAAAGCCATGTTTGACCCAGCTTTGTTAGAAATGCTACATCTTAAGAAATCCCTCCACACCACATGCTCCAGAGACCTCAACCTCATTACCACAATCAACAGAACATGCTGGAGGGACAGGTTCATAACCCAGAGACTGCCCATGCTATGGAATAGACTTCTCATACATGTCAAGCAGAGCACCTCACTGGCCCTCTTCAAGAGAAATCATGATAAGTGGATGGGAAATAGAAAATTCACCCCGGAGATTACTCCAGTGGCTCTACTCGACAGAGACACTGGGAACTAAGGGCGGGTGACACGATGCTAGGGTAATCCTATGGGCTAAGCTTGTAAAGGCTCCAGGGCCTAGCCTAGTACACACCTATGAACCTATAAACTGTTCATGGGAAGGATCGCAGTAAGCTGCCTTTTGTACAAGGTGGCAGCTCAAACATTAGGTTTGAAAAGGGTGGGGAGCAGAGTTGAAGTTAAATAAGGGTTAGGATAGGGCAGTAGGGTCAAGTGATCCCAAAGGTGGTTTGTCAGATGATTTTCCATCCTGGAATTCACCACTGGCAAATTGTAAGGTGGCCCATGGGAATTCATGAACTTGAATTGCAGTGGGGTGATCTGAATGTTGGAGGGCCTCATATCAACAATGCTGCCTCCCCTGTAGTACTTAGGTGACAGTCAGGGTAATTTGGCAATAAATGTGGCTGTGGTGGCCATTTAATCCATTTATTGTGTCTGAGTCTCTCTTTATTCATTGGTATGAGGAAATGTAAAACTGTATCGAGTTAGGTAAGGAATGGCTACTGCTGAACAAGTGTGATGTCTTGTATAGCACAGGAAGCTTGAGCTATGCTTTAAGATAATTGCAATCGGTTGTATGTCCGAACAAAATATATGTGTATTTTGTTATATTATTGAGTTAGTGTGTGGGGAGAGTGGTACACAAACTCAGACAAAACACAGATGATGTTATGTCATTGTGCTAAGTGGAAAGGAGGTTGCTTAGCGAGTTTCTTAACTACTTGGCAGTAGAATTTCCTTGGCTGGTTTCAGGCTATGAGCTGTTAATGAGCTGCATCTTGTGGTCTGGGGTTTGATTCTTTCAGCCTCTATTTGCTTACTATGTGACTGAGCAAGTGTCATAAATAATCAGTGTTATACTGGGCTGAGTCTGAAACAGGTCCATGTGGAGCAGTATTCTAGCACAATTAACAAATTCAAACAAATAAATGACAAGTAAATAGGAAAAGGAATCGAACCATTTCTTCACTTGTTTATCTTTGTTCCCACTGACTAATTAACTTTACATGCACATAATTAAATTGGCCTATTGTGGTAATTGTCACTCCCCAGCCATATCAGAAGTGTGTAAATATTCCGATTATTTTCCCCTTTGACATGGCTTGCTGGGGTTGTTTGTAACACTGTTGGTGTCAGTATTTTTATTTGTTTATTTACATTTGTTTACCGGGAAAGTCCAACTGGGCCAGAAGCCCATTTTCAGGGGAGGTCCAGGGAGAAAAGCTCCACAGAACTATAAGCAAAATACAATAATTAGGAAGTACAATAGTATACATACAGTAAGATGCAGAATACACATCATCTAGTTAGTCTGTACAAAGAAGTATTCAATACAGTTTTCTAGCAGATATAGGTTCAAAAAAAAAAAAAAAAAACAAGCATTTCAGTAAAGATCACTGTGAGAAAAATAAAATTAGAACTGTTACACATATTAAATTATATTTATGAACAAATGAGATTTCCGTTTTTTATATATATATATATATATATATATATATATATATATATATATATATATATATATATATACATATACACACACACACACACACACACACACACACACACACACACACACGAGAAATAATAACGGAGAGGAGAAAATGAGGTAAGAAGTAGACAGTGTGGTGAGATAGTTATAGATATCTTGTCAGTGGCTCCCTGTTACACTGTCACAGATGCAGGTTTTCGAATGTGTCTTTATCGAACTGAAAAGCGAGAAAAGGCAAAATAGTGAAGCGGCTTTTCAGTGAATTCTTTCCCTGGGGAAGAATTTGCTTGGCCGCTTTCACTACTTTGCCATTTTTGGCACTGTAGTGCAATCTCGGAGGTGGTATATTTAAGTAGGGGGGTGTGGGGGCATAGCCCTCCATGTCGGGGGATGTGGGGGTGAAGCCACATTATGTAATGTTTTACAATTTTTTATTTTTTTTATTTCAGAACTGAGGTTTCAACTTTGTAAGCTTTCGCTTTCATGGTGTCGATTATGTGTCGTTCGCTCTTCTGAGCATGCAATATCATAATATAGACCCTTGTCAGTCAAGTTTGATGCAGGAGCAATGCCAGTTTTTGGATAGATGTTTAAATAGTAGTAGTTTGAAATTGGTAAGTTCAGGTGTGTTTTAGAGGCTGCGGGGTAGAAAGTTCCATAATTTGGCTATTTGACTTAGAATAGGGCTTTACCGTGAGTGTTGTTAGCTTTGTTTAATGAGAGAAAGTTTCTGTCTGCAGATCTTAGACTTCATGGGCATGAGTGGGGAACAACAAGTCCTTGACGGATGTGTAGTTGTCAGGATGGAAGATGATATTGTGCAAGAATTTAACTTAGTAGAGATGGAGAAGGTTAGGTAGCTCTAGCCAATTTAATTTATGTAGAGCAATACAATGGTGGGTTTGGTGGGGAAGGCTGGCTGCAAAGCGGGCTATTTTGTTGTAGCAAGTTTCCAATTTAGTTAAGACTGATTTTTTTTTAAGTTGGTAAAGAGGAGGAAGGTTCTGGATATGGCTAGTCTGGTATTGTCAGTGAGAAATAGTTTGCTTCTGTACAGTGAGCCAAGTTTGATGTGAACTTTCTTAATTGTGATGGCTATGTGTTGGTCAAATCTGAGTTTTTTTGTCAATAGTCACATCAAGGAGGTTTGGATTCTCAACTGGTTGGGTGACTGTGTTGTTTGCTGAGAGAATATTGAAAGGAGGGGTAACAGGTGATTGTTTGCTACTGGTAAATAGCATTAACTATGTCTTTTTGGGGTTGAGAATTAGTTATGATTTACTAAGATATGTTTCAATATCATTAAAAGCTTGTTGGGCTACTATTTGCTAAGCAGATTAAAGCTGAATTGTCCACATACTGAACTACTTTAGCATGTGCTGTGGATGAGGCTAGATCATTAGAGAAGATGGTGAATAGAAGGGGCCCTAGTATGGATCATCGGGGGACTCTGACTGAGACAGGCAGAAGTGGTGAGAGTTCAGATTTCCAATGTACTGCTTGTTGTCTATCAGAAAGTTAACTTAGGAACCAGGAGAGGGACGTCTTTGATAGGTTTAGTGATGCAAGAGTACTAAGGAGTTTCTGATGGGAGATGGTGTCGAACACTTTTGACATGTCTAGGAAGATTGATGCTACTTGCTGGTTTGAATTTCTCAGTTGGTTGATGGTGTTAGAGAAATTAATTAGGGCTGTGGTGGTGCTGTGTTTCTGTCTGAAATCATGTTGGGAGGGAGAGATAAGGTTGTGAGATAACAGGTATTGTAGTAATTGTGTGTGTATACATTTTTTCAGAAGTTTGAATGAGGGGGAAAGGATGGCTATGGGTCTGTAACTGTTTAATTCTGTTGATGTTCCTCCTTTATGTAGAAAGGTGATATAGGAAATTTTCCACAATTTTGGGATATATTGTTCTGCTATAGACCTATTTACCGGAATGGAAATAGGCAGAGGTATGGCATCAGCTGAAAGTCTGAGGTAATCATTGGGGTGTTTGTCAGCTGCTAAGGAAAAACATTTCAGTTTTTTCAGCATTATTCTTATGGTGTTAGTTGAGATAGGTTTGAGGTCAAAAGAGTTGTTGTTAGTTTCCACATTTGGTGGAAGAGATGGAGGGGTGGAATTGTTCCCTGTAACTAAGGAGAGGATGGTGTTTATAAAATAGGTGTTGATTTGTGAGGCAATACTCACACTTTGGTCACTGGTTGTTGGTTGAGGGGTTGTGGCTTTACTTGGGTGAAGGAGCAAGTCAATTGCCTGCCAGAACATTTTGGGATTGTTTATTTGTTTTGCATAGATGTATAATATGTTTTTTTGTCTAGTTTGAGTTGTTTTTTTGTTTGATTGCAGAGCTGTTGGTATGCTAACAGAGTTTTATTATCTTTTGTTTTCTGGTATTGAAACCATGTTTTGTCCCTTAGTTTTTGAAGATAAAGGTTTCTTTTAATATCCATGGCAATCTTTTGTTTTTAACACGTACAAATTGGTGCTAAGCTATTTAGAATAGCTAGAAATGTGTCACTGAAGTATGTTATGGCCTGGTCGAGTTGGAGATGAAGGAGTGGCGTCCAGTTACATTTATTGAGCATGTCTAAGAATGAAAGTATGAAAAATCTCAAATTTTAATTTTTCTTAGACATTAAACTAACTTTCAACAACTAATGTGTGGAATGCATGCACTTACACAAGTGCAGTTTAGTGTGTGTGTGTGTGTGTGTGTGTGTGTGTGTGTGTGTGTGTGTGTGTGTGTGTGTGTGTGTGTGTGCGCGTGTGTGTGTTTGTGTGTGTGTCTTCTGGTGGTTGGTAAACAGAAGTACCAGCATCCTGTATGGTTTACAATAATTTTAAATTAGTATGGATTTTATTATACTGAAGAGAAAGCAGAGTGGCTAGTCAGCACCACCAACTGCTTTCATATGCATCTACCTTTTAAGTTCTTTACCAATTTTACTTATTAAAACACTTACAAAGTTATTTACCTTAACTCACTGCACAATTTCGTCAGATAACAATGTCACCATGTCATCACATCTATAATGGTCACATACTGTTTATGCCTGTGTGATTTGTGGGTTTGCTAATCAGGAATGTCTTCTTTTTTTGCTAAATTGTATGTTATTGCACCTCCTTATCTCAGCGGTTATAGAACGTGCTTTTACAATAGTCCTTTATTATTTTTTTAGAGTACTAACTGTGTCTAGATTTTCATTGCATTTTGCTTTTTAGCATAAAAGGTATCACAGCTATGAAATCATTTGTTGTTGTAGGTGTACGTGTACTATGCAGATGTTTCCTCCATTTTCTTTTTATAAGATCTAACAATTGTACTGAAGGCAAAGGCAGTAAAACAGCACTGCAGTACATATTCTCAGGTGACCTATAGGTTAAGGTTCTCCTTATTTCTGTCGGTCACTTACAACAACATTACCCCTCAGGTGTACCTGGCCTTGTGCCTTGCTTTTGTCCTTTCTGGTTTATAAGATAATAGCCCCATTTCTTGCTTGTCAAAGTAGCTGGTCATTCAAATGACCCACTGTCTGTGGCAAAGTGACAGCATTGCCCGCAGACTCATCTTCTGCACCCAGGTGGTCTTGGTCTTGTCAAATGCTTTATTGAAGTAGTTCATAATGGCACAAATGCCATTCTGCATTCATGTCTGGTAGCTCTTAATTCCAGCCATGCAGAGGTGTGCCTGTAAAGCTGTGAAGAATTTCGCAGTAATTTAGATTCAGACCCAGCCCTTACCTTGTCTCATCTGCAGGGCTGACAAATACAGACTTAGCAATTCACTATGAGTACAGGTAGCACAATAGAAGGATAGGCCATCTGTTTTATGCTTACACTAATGCTACATATTCATCTTGTTTATTCACTGATATAAGTTATTTAAGCAATAACCCACGTCTGGGTGTGGGTAATGCTAGATTTACCCATGGTTGGTGTGGTTTAGTCATGAGGGTGAAGCCCAAGTGGCCAAACAAAGGCAACCATGAGTAAATCTAGCATTACCCACACCCAGACATGGGTTATTGCTATTATACAATGACATTGTTTAAGAAAAAAAAATACTAACTTTTCTTAAATAATGTCTTTGTATAATACCTCAGAGGTGCCCTTCCATGGTTATCCACTATCCTGGGGCTTTTTCTGATGTACTGCTCATGCGTATGGAACTTGTGTTCTCACGCTTACGGGAGATGTTTAATTTAGGGAGAGCCAGGACAGACAAAAATAAAATGATAATCAGGTATGTTTCTTTAATTTTGTAGAACTTACTTGATTATCATTTTATTTTTGTCTGTGCCATCTCCCTCATTTGGTTTACGTCTCCCGGTTTCTTTTTTCAGTTAAAAAAAAGAAAAGTAATAAAATTACGAGACTTACTAACGGGAAAAAGTCCAGGTGACCGGACCTTTTCTCGTTCATATAGTCTCCAATTTACAGAGGGCACGCTGGTTGGGCTGGCCAATCAGCATGCTCATTTTTTAATATTAATGGCCAGTCGTTGTATAATTAAAAATATTCCACACAGCATGTGTGTCATATGATGAACATTCTAAATATTGGCATGCATAAATCACTCCTAGCATGAAAAGCCTGCTTCTATGGTATAGAATTGACAATAGAATGGTAAAATGTGGTATGCAGAGTACCTTCTACTAAAAGAGGTCATGCTGCAGTTATCAAAAAGAATATTAGATTGCCTATTTTGAGATATAGTGGAATGCTATTATCTAATATCTAAGTCTTTCCTAACCCCACTTAAGTATTGACAAGTAGTACTGAGTGACAAGCAGTTGATTTTATTCTGATTCTGTCCACCTGCACAAAACAATTTTTCATTGATTACCAGGAGTAGTAAACAGCACAAACAGCAACATACTCCAATTTTATTCCATTTCTTAATCTTAAATGTTATGAAAATTAATTTCTTTGGAGCTCTCTTTTTGCTCCCTTGCTTCATCCTATTGTGTGTACTCAAGTGCCTCACATCCATCGCTGGGTCTGTCTGCTCCTCCTTACACCCTCAGTCTTTTTCTGATTCAGGCTAAGGCTGATGTGGAACTTGAGGGCACGCTAGTGAGTATTGCTGTCCATCATCAGCTAATGGGGGGGGGTCCTTAACTTTAATGGCCTATCCTATTACTCCCTCTCCCTTGTGGTTTACATGGTAACATCCAAGGGACATGCATTGTATTGCCCCACCTCCATATCAGCTCAGCCAGGTCCTACACCCTTTTCCCCTCTTTAGAATATGCCCACTTCACAGCAACATCCCCAACCTCCACCAGGGATCATCACAAAGAGCACACTCATAACAGCCCTCCCTTCCTGGAATGGATATGCCCATCACTCCCTGCTAGTGCCTCAGATACCTGAGCTGCTAATCAAACACAGATCACCTGGGCTGTAGTCAGACACACCACTAGATACATTATAAAAAATAAATGTGAAGAACAGAAAATTAAACACAAAGATAAATACATAATACTTATTGCAGTTTTTATACATTACCTAAACAAATCCTTTCAGTATAAAAGAGGTAAAAAATAAAATAAAGGCAACATCATTCTCCCAACAAACATGGTTGATGGTACAAGCTTAATAAGCAGAAAATGAGCGTTTAAATCCAGTCATTGTTAATCAAATCTATAATCCAAAACAAACAATTGACAAGTGATTATTATATTCTAGTGTCAGATTTCCATTTATTATTCTAAATAGTGTGCTTCCAAGTTAATTCTGGCCACAAGGCAGCAAGTCCTCCACAGCCTATGCTCCAACTGCTGTGCCATTCTGTGCGTAGCACAGAGATTGTAATCAAACCGTGACTCACATTAAATGATAGACCTTGGGTTGGCACAAACTAAGGAATAGCTTCAACTAGGAGATCCAGCTTGTCAACACTGACCCTGTAGGAGCTACTCTATTATATTTATTAAAATGCTACTGTTAATGACACAGAAATCTCTATGCTGGATCAGCTTAGCATTGGGTGGCCAAACTGAGAACCCCAAAATGAAGTGAAACAGGTGATGGTCAGATCTAGAAACAGGTTGCTGATCTTGGTGCTGTCTATCCAATTGCAAGACAAAATCTGATGAATGTCCAGATTCATGGATGCAGTGAAAACAATGTGAGTGATCCTGAGTAAGTTGAAACTCTCTAAAAGACAAAGGGAAGCTCATTTGTGTCTTCTTCTTTTAGCTGCTCCCGTTAGGGGTCGCCACAGCAGATCAACTGTTTCCATTTCTTCCTGTCCTCTGCATCTTGCTCTGTCACACCAACCACCTGCATGTCCTCTCTCACCACATCCATAAACCTTATCTTAGGCCTCCCTCTTTTCCTGTTACCTGGCAGATTCATCCTTGGCATCTTTTTCCCAATATACTCCGCATCCCTCCTCAGCACATGTCCAAACCAAAGTAATCTTGTCTCTCTGGCTTTGTCTCCAAACCTTCCAACCTGGGCTGACCCTCTAATATACTTATTCCTAATCCTGTCCATCCTCGTCACACCCAGTGCAAATCTTAACATCTTCAACTCTGCCACGTCAAGCTCTGACTCCTGCCTTTTTGTCAATGCCACTGTGTCCAACCCATATAACATAGCTGGTCTCACTACCCTCTTGTAGACCTTCCCTTTCACTCTTACTGGTACTCGTCTGTCACAAATCATTCCTGACACTCTTCTCCATCCACTCCATCCTGCCTGTACTCTCTTCTTCACCTCTCTTCCACACTCACCATTAGATTGGACTACTGATCCAAAATATTTAAACTCATCCACCTTCGCCACCTCTACTCCTTGCATCCTCACCATTCCTCTATCCTCCCTCTCATTCACACACACATATTCTGTCTTAGTTCTGCTGACCTTCATTCCTCTTCTCTCTAGAACATATCTCCACCTCTCCAGGGTCTCCTCCACCTGTTCTCTACTCTCACTACAGATCACAATGTCATCTGCAAACATCATAGTCCACGGGGACTCCTGTCTGATCTCGCCTGTCAACCTGTCCATCACCATTGCAAATTATTAAGGGCTCAGAGCTGATCCTTGATGTAATCTCACCTCCACCTTAAACGCATCTGTCACGCCCACTGCAGACCTCACCGCTGTCACACTACCCTCGTACATATCCTGTACCACTCTTACATACTTCTCTGACACTCTCGACTTC
Source organism: Protopterus annectens (assembly GCF_019279795.1). NCBI lineage: Eukaryota > Metazoa > Chordata > Ceratodontiformes > Protopteridae > Protopterus > Protopterus annectens. The sequence continues at coordinate 1,694,621,289 of NC_056725.1, read as the reverse complement.
CTCATACAATACCACAACTCCTCTCTAGGCACCCTGTCATATGCTTTCTCTAAGTCCACAAAGACACAATGCAACTCCTTCTGACCTTCTCTGTACTTCTCTGTCAACACTCTCAGAGCAAACATTGCATCGGTAGTGCTCTTTCCAGGCATGAAACCATACTGCTGATCACTAATCATCACATCCCTTCTTAACCTCGCTTCCACTACTCTTTCCCATAACTTCAAGCTGTGGCCGAAAGCTCATTTGTGTCATCATTAATTATTGTAATAAAATCACTTAGGGCTACATTTACTAAGGTGGCGTATTTGGCAGTTTGAAGCTGTGTTTATCAAAAAAAATGGAAGACCTTTTGTTTCATATTCAGTTGCTGTTTTAGTCTCTCACACTAACTTGGCTAATTTTGAAGAGTTACTTATATGAATTTTACTGGCTGGCAGTTGCATGGATTCCCAAGACCTTTTCCAGTCCAATAAGAACAAGGAAATTTTTACTGAAATAATTTTGCACACTTTTCCTGGAGAACTGCAGTCTCTCACCAAAGCAATGTTAGGTTTATAGACAAGTCTGTCCTGGTGCTGATAAATGCTGATAATGGTAATGGGAACATTTTTTTTCTGAAACTAAGACAGTACAGATTCTACAAAACCTTGAAGGCAGACAAAATATAGTTATGGAGTTAACAGATCAACATCTACTAACACCTGTAGTAAGATGTTTGGTGACTTTTGTAAAGAGTTTGAAAAGAAGTTTAATTAACTTAAATCTGCAACGTGAGATAATGTATTCCTACAGAAAATTACAAAATGAGTGGGATTATCAGTTTATAAAACCAAACAAGGGTTTTTATCTTGTAATGATGGAATTATGGAAAAATAATGATGCCATGTATTGATATTTGAACAATGTGTCTTGCTATCAGGAAGTCTCTTTAAGATACATCGATTTAAATTACAAACACATTAATTTACAGTTGTTAGATGTTCATAAAGGGCATATTTTGATCAACCTGCTTATAACTAGTTCACTGTGAATATGAATCTTCAGTTTTAGACTTATAGTGGTAGGAGCACCAAAACAGAAATGATATTGAGGAATTGTTAAAGTTTATAGTACACTATCCATCTATATACATCAGAGATTCCTAGAAATGTCAAACAAGGTAAAAAAATGCAACCAATTTTGCTGTCGTGTTTGTATTTTGGGATGTTACTTCATTATACATGTCTGTTCCACACGATAAAGGTATAGAGTTTGTTGGTTCATTTTTAAGCAATTCTAGCACCATTACTGCTAGGGAAATAATGTATATTTATAACTTGTTGAGTACTGTTACTCACAACTTCTTCCCCCTTTTCAATGGAAATACTTTTAACAGCTCACTGGTGGAGCAATGGGAACCATAATGCCCCCGACCATAATCTAATTTATTACTCACTGAATGGGAACAACTTTTCCTTCTGTTCTGTCTATGCAGATTTGGCCACTGCTGATATCAGAATACTTGCATGACCCATTAGTCTCCAGGATTACTACAAAGTGGAGCATGCACAAGGTATGTCCCTTCAGTGGTGAGGCATTGTCTCCCAAGACAGGAGCAGCCATTTGTGCTATGTTGTCCATACATCTGGCTCTCAGTAGCAGTGGCCTTTGCCTGGACAATGTCCTGACATATATGCTGTTGTGCAAACAATGCCTTATGTGCCTCGGGAGCCAGCTGTGATTGATGTCTTCATACGTTTTACCTCTTGTGGACTTGCTGTCAGGTGGGTATTCCATCCTTTGATATTATCTTATCCTCTCCAAGAGGTTCCACATGTGAATGTGAGAAAGAGGAGGAGTTTTGTGTATATTCAACCTATTCTGGTAAAGGCATGTGCCCATAGCTCAGTATCTGTGACCCATCACTGGCTGTGTTGGAGTCATCAACCTGCTATGGGCATGAAGCTCCTGCAATTACATTTTGTCACTGGGTGCCACTGTCCTCAGGCTGTATCATAAGACTGAAAGTATGGCATCATCAGTGACTGCCACATGGCTGATAACATCAGCCTGCTGTCCTGCATCAAAGTCTACCAGTGATGATGCAGGTGCTGACATATCTGCAAGCAAATGACAAACAACTCACTGCTGTATGCTACTATAACCATACATATGAATACCCATGTAGATTGAGCAATACAGGTAAAAGAAGGAAATTCACAATACCATGTGATGCTTCTGTATGGTCAGAAACACTGGTGATCTGTAGAAATTGGTGGAGAGACACAGGAATAGGTAAATAGAAATCAGATCTGTCTACAACTAGGTTAATTGTCCCACTATCCAAACTTTCACTAGATAATACTGACCTGCTCCATCAGCTGTGCACATGTGGTGGGTAGACCAAGCTGGTAGTGTCCACACACCTACTTGAATGCCATAATCAGCATCATTGTCATCATCATCATGATCATCACATGAACTAACAATGAAGAATGTATTTTCTCAAATGGATTTTTGTGCTCTATATTGTATCAGGTGTATTTACTAATATTTTATGATGTCAATGTCTATTATTCTAACCTATCTACTGTTACTTCTGATAATTATTATGTTTGTAGCCAACTATGTTATGTAACTCTGTTATGATGTATGTTTATATGGAGCTTTTCTCCCCAGGTCTCCAATGAAAAAGGGTTTTGGCCCAGCTGGACTAAGCCGGTCAACAAATGTCAAATAAATAAATAAATAAATAAAGGGATATCAAGTACTTCTAATCAGTTATCAGACTTTGCCTGGCAGAAGGGCCCCCACAAGTGTCATTACGAGCAATAACATTCTGTCATGCTTTCTGGCACAAGACACCATGTCGTTAGCTCTCTTCCTACACTGTCAAGGGGCAATTCCATCTTCTAATGACATGTGAGCCAGCATTTGATTCCATACGTTGGCATGCATTGTCTCTTTAGAACCTCCGTTTCAATATAGGTTTTTACCTTAGGTCTTAAGTGCCTCTGTGAAGATGTGGTTCAATTCGGGGGTAAAATTATCTCACATGTCTTGTTCCCTGCTGATGTAGCACGCTATGCTGACTCTTTAAGTAACACAGTGGGCATTACTAGCTGTGAAAGTGCCCAACACCAACTTGAATGCTATCTTTACCCCATACTGCCTTACTGTGTGACTCTGTTTAGCTTTGATAAGTAACAGTGGATAGTGCGCGCACGCGTGTGTGTGTGTGTGTGTGTGTGTGTGTGTGTGTGTGTGTGTGTGTGTGTGTGTGTGTGTTTGTGTGTGTGTCTTTCTATGTCACAGTGACACATATGTGCACAGTACCTTAAAACTGCATGCCATGTGTCAGTTGACTCTTGTGTGTTGTGAGATGGAAGGGTAGTGAATGTGTAGCCTGAAAAGTGCTTTGTGGCACGTGTGTGTGTGTGTGTGTGTGTGTGTGTGTGTGTGTGTGTGTGTGTGTGTGTGTGTGTGTGTGTGTGTGTGTGCGTGTGTGTGTGTGTGTGCGTGTGTGTGTGTGTGTGTGTGTCATTGGATTCAGTTTTGTCAGTGTTTAGTGGTTCTGAGCATTATTGTTAGGTGCCATTGACACTGACAAACATTATAAAGCTTACTGAATATAGTAAAAAAATATTAAGTGCATGGGTTCACTTTGTTGAATGAATTACAGTACTACTTCCAGAACCTTTCTTACACGTGCTATAGATGTATTTTCTCTACAACTCTTTATGTCAGGAAATGTATGTTCTAAAAATGTTAACAATTACACTGTAATTTCATTTTTAATATATATATATATATTTTTTATTTTACTTGGCTTTCCTATGATCTTCACATAAATGCAACAAACAATGACAACACACAATGTTGCACCAGATTTAAGTAACCTCGTGGTTCTTACGCAAATGAAGATTTTGTGCAAAGTGCATTATGGGTTCATAGATTGCTGCTAGGTTAACTGCCCTTGTGAGCTATTTTAAGCCTAGATAATTAATCGATGTGAGAATCAAACCACCTACCTTGTTTCTGAAAGGCAAACACCTTAATCATTATGCCACCCTCTCAATGGAGCTGGTCAGCAATTTAAACAACTTTGTACAAACAGGAATGAGTGTTGTGCAGCACAAACACACACATGACTATCTAACTCATGCATGTCCATGGCTCTACTTCACACAGCCATGCAAAATCTCGCTACTACCTGAGCAGCTTATGATCACACTACACCAAGCAAGGTTCACACCAAGGCAGTCTCACTTTCATAGACATGCCTCCATTTTACTTCATGACTTTGGATATCAAGGATGGCTTCTGTGAGAGCCCATGGCACAACCCCAAGCTGGAGCCTGAAAGAGAGACCAAAATCTTCCTATACCTGTGTGCACCTAGGCATAGGGAGAGGCTGCAGCAAGTGGTCCTCTTAAAAAGACTGACATCTGACTAACCTGGCAGACTAGCTGAGCCAGGAGACTGGTATAAAGAAATGGAGAACAGTATAGAGACAGGTTTGAAGACCTGCACAGAAGGCAACCCAACCAGCTTACCATGTATGTGGCAGAAGTGGAGCAGCAACATCCTGAGTCATTCTATAAGTAGCTTTACCTCTGTTGTCAGTACTTCTGTACTTATAATACAGGTATCCTTCCACTACACTACAATGTCTTCCGATTCCAAACGCCATTGTATGTCATTGAGTATTTCAATGTATTATACTGTGCAATGGCTATTAATGTAAAGTGCACAGAAGATATATTTAAAGTTGAGTTTCTGTTTTCTTTCTTTTCTTTCTTTCTTTGTTAAACCTGGTCATTACTGTCCTCAGTAGTTTTTATCAATGTACCCAGCTGTATGTTACAGAACACAACAGGATGCACTTTCTTACTTACTTACTGTTCCATTTCATGTTCACTTGTTAAGCCAGCAGTGATCAACAGCAGACACTGGGGTGGAGCAGGAGCAAACACACACACCTGCACATGAAGTGGTGCACCAATTGCTGCCCAGCAGGTTTTAATGTCAGCTATTTTGAATTTTAAAGGCATGGACTGATGTACAGGTGAAAAATATTTGTAGGCATACTGTAAAGGTTTGCAATTCAGGAAGTAGTCTATACCATTAATTGGCTTGACCAGTGTCTAAGTGTCACAGGACATTTATATACCAGGTCAGCATATTGTTATTTTTTAAATGTACTTACAAAGCCTGCAGTATGCTAGCAATGCCCTTTTTACTTATTTTGTTTTATTTTGTTTCAAGTGACACAGCATGGTTAACCAGTGTGCCTACTAAAGAGGCTAGGGCAGCTTGTCACCAACCTTATAAGTATCTCTCCTTTTATTCATTAAGTTTCTATTTATTTGCCATTATTTACTCATTTCTATTATATTAATGTTTGCTTTCTTGCCATTCTGACTTCCTCTGCAGGTCCAGAGCAGCCTGGAACACATTGTCTGCAACAATCTGCTGCTTCAAGTAACACATTTGTGTCCCTGGAGTATCTTGTCAAGGAGGAGTGGTGGCTCCGCCCCTGTGGACAGACCAATCATTCTCCCCAGCATGAGCAGCTGCAAGCAGTAGTGGAGGCTGCAGTTGAGAGGTCACTAGAGAGGCATTAGGGTCCATACTCCATGCCAGAACCTCCTGCAGTGATTGAAAGACTCTCCAAACTGGCAAGACCTGAACATCAAGTCATTGGAGTCTTTCCATTCAACATCAGAGACCACCTGCCCTTTTACCCTGGGCACTGCTCCAAGTAATAATCTCTTGTCTGGTTTGATAGTGTACTGATTCTGTGTTCCCCTCCTATCTGCCATTGTCTGTGCTCCCAACTAACTTATTCATACCCATATCTTGTGCATTGTCCCACATCCTCCTCCCCCCTTACCAGCTGTCCAGCCTCTGTTTGTCTGTCTTCCTCTCCCTTTGTGAACCCTGCCTATTGTATGATCACCCACACCTGTCTTTCTTGCTTGGTTTTATCTTCTGCATATGTCATAAGGCTTCCTGAAATGAAGTCCCTGCCCTGCTTCCTTATATTCTTCTCCCACTTCCCGTATATATTGCAGGAAAATGTGGTCTATCCCCCAAAAATGTAATACACCCTCCTCTTCCATTCCCTCAAGGTCTGTCCTTTTCCAACTATGTTTCTCTTATCTTCTCTTCCCCGTTTTTCCTACTTTTCTATCCACCCCCTTTCCATAGAAATCAAGTAAACTGGTATCCATCAATGAACGTGTTCAGACTAAGCCCGCTGGTATGGTGAGTTTATTTGCATGCCAGCACTATTATGAAAATATATGTGCAGCTTCTCATAGTAAAGTCTCATGATAACTAGTACAAGGTCAAGTTTGCTTGCTTATTTTACAGTCTTACAAAGTTATAGTTGACTTTCACATTTGTACATTTTCTATGTATCTGTGCAGGAATTTTCCAGTAGACTTTGCTCTATCTTGCTCAGTTTCAGGGCTGTGAAGTTCAGGTGGGCAGTTCTTCATTGGCTGCATTCACACAAAAAACAGTGCTCGGTGCTAAAATATACTGTATACAGATACTACACAGTGCTACCTTTCAATGATTCATTGTAAACACTTATGCAGTCTGCGGCTATGAATATCACCCTTTATGGCATCTTTGATCCATGTCAGTTTGGTTTTCCTATGCACAGCCAAGGGACAGCTCTTGTTCAATTTCCCTACACCTGGCTGAGTATAAAGTAGACAAGCTGTAATTCATGGACTGTGGATAAAATAGGTCTACCCTCCAACCCCATAAACACACATAGACAAAATACAATAAGTTTAAGGCCTTCAAGTTCTATTCTCCAATTTCAAAATCCCTAACTGCTTTTTATATCAGAAATCAATGATGCTGTGGTTTCTATTTGTCTAACAGCAGTGATTCTATGTCCTATAGGGCATTTCTTATTTTCTCCATGGATGTGTAGACAAGCAGTTAGTATGTATACGTAGGGGGACTGTGGGGGTGGGGCAAGCTTTAGTTAAATGAGACTTGACAAAATGTAAATAAACTCTTATTCAGGTTGTGAGTAACCTTGTTATGGTGAGAGATTAATGTTTCTATTCCATACTGGTCTTGTTGATCTCTAAGTGACTTCTGACACTGTGTATCATGACATTTTGACTAAAAGCTTGAGGTCTTACTGTGGTTTCAATGATACAATACTCATGTGGTTTGCCTCGTATCTCTCAGGTTGATCTCAGCAGGTGGTCTCAGAAGCTAGGTCTTCTAGTAGTCTACTGCTGGAGTATGGAGGGCTAAATGGGTCAAATTTTGGTGCCTCTTTTGTTCATACTATATGAGCTACTACTGAAGGAGGTCATATACAGATGATATTCAGCTGTGCCTGCTTCTCTTTTACTAGGAATCTGTACCAGATTATACCCACTCTTAAAGACTGCCTAAATTATATCCTTCACTGGACGACTCAAAACCAAATAAAGGTCAAGACATAAGACTAAGTAGATGCTAGATCATGACAGTACTCAGCCATCTGCCTTATTAAATATGGGGGGGGGGGTAAACTGAAATTTGTATCATGTGTCCATGACCTGCAGTGATTCTTGATGGTAGGTTGATTCTGAAGGATCATTTGTCAGTCACATCAAGTCATCATATTTCCAACTTAAGAATGTTATCCCTAATCAAGAACTTATTTAGCTCTCCTATCTTAGAATTATGGTATCAATCACTGGTATCATCTCACAAGGATTACTTCAATGCCCTTTACTTTGTTTGCTCAATGGATAATGTGTATAAATGCAATGAGTGCAAAGTTCGTATGGCCAAGCTGTTGACTGGACCAGCTTGTATGTGCCAAATAATGCCTGTGCTATGGGATTTGTGCTATCTACCTAACTCTGCAAGTGTTTAAGATTCAAACATTACTTTCAAAGCCTTACATAACCTGAATCCTGCTTATTTCAAGCTTGCTTTGGATCTTAAACCACAGAAAAGTCCATCAGGTTGTCAGCAGATGTGCTTCTTACTGTTCCAAGGACCTACCTTGAAGCATCTAGTAGGTGTTTTGCATTTAACAAATCTGGTGGTGCATTTAGCATATATCCCTTTATTTTGGGTAATGGGAAAAGAAAGACAAAAATGATAAGTAGTAAGATGTTATAAGAAATATATAAAATGCATGGGAAGAAAAAACAAGGAAAATAAAAAAGGGCCAGGATGGAAGAAAAAATGGCAAAAATTAAATTATAGCAGTTAAAAGTAAGTGAGGTTGATGGAAAAGAAAATAAATGCTATAATACAATTTTAGAAAACAATGGCGTACCCATGTAAGGAATTAAAAAAAGATGAAAAAAAGGCAGTTAGAGGCTTAGAGGCAGAAGAAAAAGTCTGATCATTTTTATGAAACAGAGGATTTTTTGGGAAGAATGTTATTTGATGAATTTATGGAGAAAGGGAATATGAAATATAAGCTGATGGAAGAAAGAAAATGTGTTGTTTGTAGTGAGGAGGAAGCAAAAACATTTTTGGATTACAAAAAGAATAAAGAATTTTGAAAAAAGTTTAAAAATGAATATAAATAGAAATGATTCAAATGTATAAATATGAATATGATATTATATTGGAAGTGTGATAAACTATATAAATATGATATTGATAGATGTGATAAAGTACTGTTAGTAACAATACTTGTACTGTTTAAAAAAGATGTGACAATTTGTTATATAAGAAGAGGATGATATATTAGCTGAAATAAGAAGATGGTTATGGAAGAATGGGGGGAGAAGAGGACAAATATAAAAAAAATGTTTAGCTGAGTTCTTTGTGGTGAAACGTTGCAAATAATTTAAGTATAAATGTAAAAAATTAGTGTGCAAAACTGTATTTAAAATTTTATATGATATAAAATGAATGTAAATGTTAAAGCACGCCTATTCTTTTTTAGTAAGTGTAATGGGATCTTTTACATCTACCTGAGCCATTAGCAACTCAGGCAGATCTGTTCTTTGTTTAACATCTCATCTAAAGGACGGCAAACTGAGGAGTGCCACACCACCCTTATACTAAACTACAGTGTCAGTACTGGAAATTAATCCAAGTACCTGCTGTGGGACTTTCAAAAAACATATACCTGAGGTGCAAGGGCCCAGTGCTCTAACAGATAAGCATCAGCTTTGGGAGCTGGGGATTCTGGGTTCAGGATCCACCTGGGTCAATGATTCTTTGAGGACTCTGGGTTGGATAATGGTTAAGGTGTTTACCTTACAAACACAAGCTGCAGGGTTTGATTCTCACCTTTGAGAATAACTGACTAGGCTTACAATGGCCCACAAGGGCAAACAGCGTAGTACTTACCAATAAACAGGCAATATTGCTTACACATACTGGCAAAATTCCAATACCTCAGTTGTAGATTTCTGGCTTTTGTTGAATTACATGAAGTTTCTTGGAGATTGGGGGTTGGATTGACAATAACTAACTAACTGCTGACTGGGGAGATGTACACAGCTAGATACTGTTAACGTGAAATAAAGTGCTCTAACACTGTACTTTAAATGTCACAAGGTGGGTTTTGTAGGACATAGTCCATATGGGTAGATCTGGGACTGTGGGTATCATGATGTTAACTTCCCTTTGTTGTTATGTAAATTGTATGCCCATATGTGACCATCAACATTATCCATGGTATCATGAGAAGTAGGGGAAGGGGGTATAGAATTCTGAAGTGAACATTCATTGAGTCACTCTTGTCTGGTAGATATTTGTGTGGTGAGTAGTTTTATACACAGTATCTTAGCTTGTTTTTGGTGGGGTGAGTGGAGAGCAATTTTAACCAGTGTCTCCAAGGACTGTGATAGCAGTTGACTAAGCAGTGCGCAAGCTCTTGTGATGTGATGTCTCTCATTGGCAGGGAACTTTTTTTCCAGTCATCTCCTATGGTATTCATTGGATGTGGGAGGGTGAAGTTGATTTTGCAGGCCTGGTGTTGCTCATTCGGTAGTTTTGGGCAAACACGTTTTCCTTCTGTGCTTCTGAAATTGTTTTAGGAAGGATTGCTCACAAAGCCTAGGTTTCATATATATGGAATGTCCTGCAATACATCTGCAACATGTTGCTTCCTGTCTAAAGTGGGGGAGGAGATTATACTGATCTGTACATGTAGAAACACTACCCGAGTCAAAGTAGGCAGTGTCAGTGACATGTTAATGGATGGCCTGCATTAGGCCACAGTCTGTTGTTATACTGCATACATACAAAGACCAGATGTCTTACACCTGTAGACTAAGGTCATGATGCATGTTTAACGGTGTTTTCATTAACAGTGTATGACATTGGCAGCATAAAATACCATTCAAGTGTACTGGCAGGCCATGTAGCATTACAACATTTATGAGGATAAACAGAGTACAGGAGAATACAATTTTTCCCATCCACCATCATGGTGGAGGCCATACGTGTAATGTTGTGGGTCCTTGTCACACAACATATGATATATTTCAGATATTTTTGTGATATAGCACAGATTGCTTTGCAGGTAAATGCTCCTGTTTCATGTGTGCATATGATGTCATACTGACTGCCAGTCAAAGACAGGCACCTGTTTAGGTGGCTGGTGTCTCTTCATGGGTGGGATGTAACACGATCCATGATAGCACTGGACTGCGGTGGGTCGGACGGGTATAACATGCCAGTAGCTTACATATATGTATACCTACATTTTCAGGGAAATGTCTGAGAAGGACAGGAAGAAGAGGAAGTTCTCCCAGGCAGAGAATGACATCATATTACAGACCCATTATAAACATGATCAACAGAAGTTCCTTACTGATAAGAAAAAACAGACCTTTTGCTAGCATGTGTGGTAGGACCTTGTTGAAGAAGTCAGCATAGTCGGTGGCTATAATCGCATACATGAACACATATGACATAAGACCAGCAACATGACTGCTCATACCAGCAACAAGGCAATTCACATGGCAGAGGAGCATTGGACCAAAGGTGGGAATTCTCCAACAGACTCACCACTAACTGACACGGTGGAGTTCCTAGCATCTCTGTCTGAGGGACATAACAGGTCCCCTCATATCTAGTAGAGGACTCAACATCAGTGCAGAACTTCACTGAGCAACTTGCATGTCAGTGAGCTATACCCCGGGTGGGTGTTTCTAACATATATAACCTGCAGTGCAACCTGCCTGACTCAGACCCATACCTCTAATAAGCATGATTATTGCATTCTTACAAGCAACTTAGGACTTCAATAGCAACATCAGTCTGTACAAAATATAATCTCTATAGATTTTGCATTCAGTTCTGCTTTATAGCTATACCATCACCGGAATTTGTGTGTCAGAAGGGTGCATTAATACACTCAGGTATGTTTATGTGTTCTCACAGGTGTTTCAGTGTCAGGGTTCTTCACTTTAGATATTGATGCATCTGACACTGGAGAACCGTCTAAGTCCAGTAATGATGGCTACTACTGCCTGGTGCAGTCTGCAGTCATGGAGGCAGTGTTAAGCAGAGGAACAATGACAGGCATATCACCTCCACCCTTCCTCAGACACTGCTTTTCTGCTTTTGCAGCTCACATCTCAGTCTCAGGATGTACAGAAGGATAGAAGTTGGGTGACACATCAGCACATCTGCTTCCCCTGCAACTGAGACATCTTTGGTTGCTGGCAGATTTTTGACCATAGGGAAGAAAGTAGGGTTCAGCATACTAGTGGCCAGCAATGCCATTGGTCCCTCCCCACTCCTAAGATGAGTGTCTCCATGATCACCACACAGTGTATGTCCAGGACTATTATACAGGCACAGGTGAATGCTACCTCGACCATAGCAGAGCTGATTGGTGTAGTATGTGGCCTAGCCCATTTAGGGAGCAGTTTTAAAAGCTGCCATAGGGAGTGTGCTTGCTGCACATGCCTTTGTGTGGCCACACATCAGGGGCATCACCATTCTCATGGCCATTCCTCATCTGCTTCTGATGTGGAAGTCCATCATCAGAAGGTGAGGATACAGGGCAGGTGCAGTGCCACCACCTCCACATCTACAACCAGTGTTGAGGGCACTGTAAAATACTGTGGGCACAGACACAGATGAGGCGCATGTGCTGAACCTGCCTATACCATGTCCTGACATTCATTATCATGGAGCACTTCAGACTCTGTGTTACCCATGGATCATGCTAGTGGCAATCCCCCAGAAAGGGCATCCTCACTGATGGAGTCATACACAGTCAGTGCAGATAAATCTTGAGGATGCTATAGATCTATCCCTGAGACCCCAACACAGTGCAGCATCTTTGGCCGAAGCTGTGTCCACACACACATGCACACACATGTGCACACTCACACACACACACACACACACACACACACACACACACACACACACACACACACACACACGCACACACACGCACACACGCACACACACGCACACACGCACACACACACACACACACACACACACACACACACACACACACACACACACACACACACACAAAAACACCAGCATCACCCACCTATTCCCAGGTACAACCTCGTTCCTCACTAGTCTTCATGGCTCATCACAACCAATGCACCAAGGTACACACACCCTTACCCAAACAAATATTTCCCCCACAATCGCCAAATCCTGATACTAGTCACTGTAGCCCCACCTGTGCATATGATGAAAACTGTGCCCATACCAGTGTTTTGTTGTCAGAGTAGCCAGTGTCTGATGCATAGTGTGGCTATTCCATGCATGGTACGGCACATCTTGGTTTTAGTATTGTATGCATCATTGTTACTGTGTGCTATATCTAGTCTAGCCCATAGTTGTGAACCAGATACATAGCCAGTGCCATGACATACAGTTTCCACCTCCACATGGTCATCACCTGCAGCCAGCTCCTCCACTGGCTCCTCAACAGGAACCTACTCTGCAGCTGACTACAGGACATCCTTTTCCTGGCTATCAATACTCTGCTGTATTTGTTTAAATACCAACATGTTATGTAGTGATACACTCAAAGCAAATATTTTGCTGAATGTTTCTGTATCATACTGCATGGTGCAATCAGAGACATCTAAACAACAGAATTGGGCCTTTTGTCACTCCAAACACATGTGCTTAATGATGTTTTGGGTTTGTGACAGGGCAGTGCTGTATGCATTTCCTGCCATGGTATGTGAGCTTTTTATCAGTGTTATTAGCCATGTTTCCAAGGCATATCTGGTATCGTCAATAAGTTGTCCCTGGAGGAAGTCAGCAGGAGGAATCATTGATATAAGTCACACGTGTATTAGATATGGGAAACATGGGCACTGTCTGGCTGGCACACTTACACATTAGATATTATACCCTGTGCATTGCAGAAAACCATGCAGTTGATAGAACTGAATCCCTTGCAGTCAATATACCATAGTCCCTGTCATGCAGGTACGGCCTTAATGGCAATATGGGTGCAATAAATGGTTCCCAGTACCTCTAGGAAATGGACTATTTCATAAATGCCCACATGGTGTTGTTTCTTTCCCTTTGTGGTGTGTGAGAAACACATATGCTTGTCTACATTCTGCAGCATCACATCAAAGAAATGGCAAAGTATTTGTGAAGGAGATGCCTGTGATACACCAACTTTGTCCCCCATTGGTCACTGGAAGATCCCTGAAGCCAATATTCTCAAAGCTACGCATACCTTGGTGTCAACAGGGCTGGGTATTCCATGCATCTCATGAAGCTGAAGAAAGTATGACACATCTATACTAGCTCCTGTATGGTGCCTCTAGCCACACAATAACAGTCCACTATTTCTGTGACATGGAGGGGATGAAGTAGGTTCATAGGTAGGTACTAGGCTATCGGCCCAGGGGCCTAAGTAAGCCTAGCCAACAAAGTTCCCTGGCTTACGCCAACCCAAGAAAGTTAATTTCCTGTGCCCCTGTCAAGCAGAGCCACAGAACTGATCCCTGGGGTGTATTTCCTATTTCCCATCCACCCATCAAGATTTTCCTTGAAGAGTGTTAATGAGGAACTTTGCTTGACATAGATAGGTAGCTTGTTCCAGAGTATGGAAAGTCTCTGGGATAGGAATCTATCCCTCCAGCAAGTCCTGTTTATTGTGGTGACAAGGTTTAGGTCCCTAGAGCATGTAGCTCGGAGGGATTGGGATTTCTTTAGGTGTAGCATGTCCAACAGCTCTGGGTTTGACATAGCTTCATATGTTAGGCAGAGATCATCTCGGAGTAGGCGGTATGCTGCAGAGTAAAGCTGGAGTTTTTTGAGACGATCAAAGTAGGGCATCTGTTTGAGTCCAGTAATTCTCTTTATGAGGTACTTCTGCGGCCTTTCCAGCTACTGCAGATGTCTTGTGAGGTACATTCCAAAAGGGGCGTTGTACTCTATAATGGGTCTAATGAGTGTCGAGTAGAGGGGAACAATTACCTCTTTTTTCCTGGATGCGAACCCTTTTGTAATGAGGTGTGCAATGTAGAAGGATTTCCTGACTACTGTGGCAATGTGATTATCAAAGGAGAGACTACTGTCCACCCATGTTAGGCATGGTGGATTCACTCTTCAGTGAGCTGGGTGATAACATGTACCTCTGTTACAATAATGGCCTTGTAGATATATATATATATATATATATATATATATATATATATATATATACATATATATATACTAAACCTGCTGTTACCCCAACATGATTTTGTGATCTCTGTCTCTGAATGCCAGAATTATTTTACAAACAGCTTATCTGGCAGCAGCATCTGATTCTGTTGTCTTTATACATTTCTGTATCAGCCCCATTATTGCTTACTCTCATTTGTCATGACCCACATTATAATAATGCTTCTCACTTTCATAGTATGCTGGCCACAGTATTTCTCTGCCTGACATGATTAAGTGTCTCTGAATTGCCCTCTAACTACACACTGCCACTTATCATACTATTTTGCCTACCACATTACAATTTTTTTTTTATAAATCTCAGGGAAAGTGTGTGGGTTTGGGATGAACAGCCAATATTAATGGTGTACTTAGTGCACCTTGCCGGAAAAACATAGCTGGTATCAACATAGATGATATAATTTGCCCCCTCCCACATCAATCACTCCATATGTGTGTGTGTGTGTGTGTGTGTGTGTGTGTGTGTGTGTGTGTGTGTGTGTGTGTGTGTGTGTGTGTGTGTGTGTGTGTGTGTGTGCATGTATTTGTTTGTGTGCTCTATGACCATGAAATATGTTGGTAATAAATGTCCCTGGTAGTAAATGAGCTGCAGAGTCTGGCACAAGCTGTAACCTTTTGAATTCAGTGGCATGAAGCCCTAGGTAGACAGGACTGTGCAACTCAGATGAGAATAGACCAGGTATGAGCCATCATTCCAAGGTCCTGAGAAGGGAGCAGATGCTTGGTGCCTGAGACATTTCTAAGGTGGACGCATGAAACCTGGACAACTGATTACATCTTGCCCTTAAATGCAAGTCTATTGTCTGTGATCACACTAAGAGTCTTCATAATAATGTTGATAATTTCCATCTCATTATGCTCTCTTCCATAGTATGCTGGCCACAGTATTTCTCAGTCATAGTATGTTGGCCACGATAGTTCTCAACCTGGCATTAAGTGCATGTGCATGTACAATCTTAAAGTTATCACCAACATCTGTGATGACATGGTTCAAAGCTGAAAAGTTGCAAATTTAGGTAAATGTCTACCTAATTGCACTTGGACTTCACAAATCCTAACCTACCAAAACTGGAAATACTTATTTAGACCTTACACTGAAATACTTAGGGATACATATTTAGATGGAAAAGATGCATATTGTGATGTAGGCAAACATGTCCTAAAACATCATTAAAGTATGCTTTTTTCCATGACAACCCCCCCCCCCACACACACACACACACACACACACACACATACACACACACACAAACATATGCACACATAACTGCACTTGCAAGTAATGGCTTTGCTCCAAACGTATTTATTATTCTTTGACAGGTAAGAGGACTGGACACAAGGCTCTTCATAGCCACAGCCTGAGATTTTTAATGAGCAATACTGAAAATACATAAAAGAACAATGATGTGGCAATAATGTTTGCACCCTTTCAGGACTGTTGGTTCATACTAGACTAGCTGCTTTTGCAGGCCATTTTAAGCCTAACCAATTTCCCTTCAAATATTAGATTCAAACCCTGCACCTTGTGTCTGTTAGGTAAGCACCTTAACTATTATGCCATCCCTCAGGCCCCTTGACCAATGACTCCACTACCAACACCCAACCAGCCAGCTAATTACAAGAATGCAGAAGCCAGGCACTCACAGGGTGGGTGAGAAACTAATAGCCCATTCATTCCAACCAGGGAATCTCAATCAACCCTTATGTTCCCTAGAGATAGTCAGGTAGCAAGGAACTGACCAGCCTCACTGATGCTAGCACCACTGACAGCATGGGCTGGCTTGGATTCCACTAGGTAACACCTTGTGCTCTCATGAGGTGTCACTGTTGTGGCAACCCAGAGCTACCTCCCCTTAGGGGATGGGTGAGTCAGCAGCAGCCATTCCCTCCCATCCTCCAAGCCAGGTCTTATAGATGCCCAAACTGCTACTCAGTCTCAAATTACCTGTGGTATAATAAGAGCTTTATCCCTCTATGCCACAGACTTGGCTTGGCAACATGGTTTATTGATGCAATGGTACAGAAATGTACAAAATATGTCTGTCATTGACAACCTTAACTCTAAGACTAATCAATAAGCTGAGCTACTGGCCATCCAAGTTACAGAAATTATAATGTGGTAGAACTTTCAAAAGTATTGTAGCTTGTTCTGCCTCTGGTTGTATTAGATGTAAATGTATGGCACTTATAGATGGATAAAATGGGTGTTCATATGTAAAAATCAGGTAATGAAAAATACAAAAAAAAAATACCCTGGTTACAGATCAGATAGGTGCAGACTGTGGTATGATAGATTGCAGGGAAAAGTCAACAGGACAGCCAAAGATTCAAGGCTTAACAAGCTCAGCAACAGTTGTCTTGAATTACATGGTGCATTTAATCATCAGCAGGAAGTTTTTTGGGATTAAAATATTTTACATGTATAGGAGAAAACCTGACTTTGATCTAGTGAAAATGCAACAAATGGATGAAACATTAAGAAATATTTGTGTTTTCATCCAGAATACATATAATTGTAATTTCTGAAACAGTTATAAATATAATTTTTAAGTGTTATCAGTAAAAGCTGTCAATGAAAGTCCTGATGATCATTTTATAAGGATTGGAGGATGGTTTCATGGGGGTCTTGGCTAAGAGTATCTTTAGACCTTATTGGAATTCTATCGCAGCATCCCTCTGGTGAAGTGACACGGCACATAAACAGAAGATGAGCATATCAGTCATTAAAAGGGATACTTACTACATTACCATAGTTTATTGCAAATCCCAAACAGCTGCAAGATGCAAATTACCTCATCAGTCAGAAGTGATTGGTAAAATCTCATCCTGACATGTAAACTGCCTTCATCCTTTCTCCAAGTCTTCCTGCAACAAACACTCTCTTGTGACAGCTGTCTATTTTCAAAACAGATATTCATTTATTAAGTGAGCTAATGTTCTCCTTCGTAGACAATACAGACATAGATACAGTCATATTGTTAATCAGTCAAATGTGCAGCATTTGGGGGATATTAGTGAATCTGAGGAAGGTTGACATTTGTCAGGCCGAGTATGAGAAAATATAAGGAAACATGAAAACGTATCATTTCTCCTAAGGCTAATGGCCATCCTTCTAATCTCTATTAATTGTGCAGGTGTCTCTGCTCAAGAAATAAAGGCTGTGAGAAAACAGTCTTAACTATACATCTGAAAATATAATACTAGCAATTATCACTGAAGTACATGAATATTTAACCTTTGATAAAATAACTTTCACAAGACAGTACTGCATTTACTGTGCCACTAATATAAACATGTAAGCTATCTTGGGGTAACTTCCACAAAAGATCACTTTATGTGCCATGAGGTTAACATGAATCTGTAACCCATGTTAAGGCAACTTTTAAAACAGTACTACAGTTACTTGAAAAAGGTCAAAGAAGAAAGGTGTCAGCCATACAAATCATTCTGAATATATAATATTAAAGTCAAATGAAAATAATATTAAACTGATAAAATGTTTTTCTTTAATTATAGCAGAGGCAATGCTATGATTTAAATGTTCCCTACCAGTCAGGAAATGTCATACGTTGATGAAACCATAGGATCCCCTGTATCACACTAGGCAGGGTATGGGAACACTGCTGCTGAAGGCTATATTAAACAAGGGAGGTCATACAATGTTCATCAAACATGTTTTTACAAAATTCCCAAGGAGCAGAAGTACATAAACAAGACAGTATTGGGAATTATTAATATTCTATCAAGTAGGGCTTCATATCTGAATTTCCAAACGTCAGAAAAGTAAGGAAGAAACTGAATGCATTTGTGTAAAACAAAGCATTGAATTTCACTGCTCCCTATGAATATTTTGAAAAATCGCATGGTTGTTTACACTTTTATATGGAACAATAATCCTTAACTACCTGTTTTATTCAAATGTTAAAACTTTACTGGCATCTATTCATAGGATTGCTAAGTTTGTTTTGTGTGTTGAGGGTAGGACTTCCCATTGTATTGTGTCGTCTAGGGCAGAGTGACCTACCATACTCCAGAGGTTGCAATCTAAATAAATGTATATGACACACTGACCTCTTACTAATAATAAATGTCCTGTTAGTGGCCTGGCTGACATACATACTAATACAAGGTGTCCTAGATCATAAAACAAGCTGTTGTTATTGATAAGTAAGTAGAGAGTAACAGATGCAGTGATGTGGCAGTTATCAGATTATGGAAATTACTTTCTTCAAAACTTTAACGTGATAGTCTCTAGTGAGACGCACAGTAATTTCCTCTTCCTGTATAATTACTGTTCCTGCAATGGTGCTCTGTAATCAGGGTGACAGAACAGAAAAGCAGTAAAGCTGTATATAACTGCTGCTTGTGTTCTCTACAGTCTGATAGTACTCTTTGAAACAATGTTTTTTAGGCAAAGACTGCAACTTCCTAAACTCCTGCTTTCCTTCTTCCTTACATGCTTACGTAGATTTGGTTGAGTTGTCCGCATTGTCTTCATTTATATATCAGGCAGCTGCTAATTGTTCTGCATTCCTGTAACCAACAAGTTGTATACTGAAGGGTGCAACAGGTGTTTGCCCAGTTCATACAAAATGCATATCTTGCTTGCTGTTTAACACAGGGAATTGTTGCAATATTTTGTTTGAAAACAAGGGGGGTCCTGCACCTGCTACTTAATATACAGGAGCTGAAAAGTGATCAGCTGTACTGGGGAACCGAAACTAGTTTTGTAACATGAGAAGTATCACGTTCTGGCTAGATGATTACGTTTCCTTTGTGCATGCTGAAGCCCATATAAAGGAATATTTTACCTAAGTGAGTTTTATTCAGTTATCAGAAGGAATCTGGCTTTTGAAAAATAATTCTTATTAAAACTGTGCTCAATAAGAAAATAAATCCAGGCTTCAGTCAGTGCAGACATCCTGTGCAGTACCATACTTACATGATAGTGTTATCTTCTGCTTAGTAGTAACCAGTTATGCAAATTTCACATTTTGGAAGTGGCTTATTAAAATGATACACTCGACCTCCCTGTCTAGTGCATTTTAAATATGAACATACCTTTGTTAATGCTACTTCATTGACTGATGTAATAGGACAGAAAATAAATAATTGCCTTAATCTTTAGCACATTTTTATGAGACTCAAAGAAAGTGTGTCCTTGAGTAATAGGCATGGGTTTTTACAAAATAAGTTTATCAAATAAAGTCTTAGATGATGCAATATTTTATTTGTTTTGCAACAAATGAGTCATTTTTGATTTCCGTATATTCTGTCTGAGGTGTGGTCAATACAGCTAGGGCTAAAATGATGTGAAGCAGATGTCCAATACTCCACAAAATAGCCAAAGACCACAATGGCTTGTTTATGTTTGGCTGAGAAACCTCTTAACATAAAATCTTGCATACAAAACAAGCCACTAGAGTTCATCAGCCATTTCTGCAAGTATTTAAGGAAAACCACAAGGACAAATTAATTCTGCATGGTTATAACAGGTTGATTGCATACTGTATGCATATTGTTATAGAGATGTTTTGGATTTTTCTGGCTTGAACACAAAATAAGCAGCTGAATGGCTGCTACTAGAGTGCAACTTATGGCAAACAGGACTTTCTTGGAGCCAAATAGGTTTCCTGCTGAGGGAGTCCTTAGTTTTGTTAGTTTTCTAGTGGATAAATAAAGCATGAATGGTGGCATTGCTGTCTTAAATTGGTGTTTTTTTTTTAAAGATTGTTCTACATAAAGCATGTCTGCCACCTATTCGTCTGATATGATTGGTGGACAGCAATGTGCTGAGCTGCTGGGACTAGAGAATGGCTTATAGCGAAAAGAACTTTGATAGGTTTTTTGGTCTAATGAATTTTTAGATAAGGACTCCTTGATAATGTTATAGTTTCCTGGTACCTATTTGTCACTTTATTTCTTAAGGCATCTCTGAGAACATCACTACAGTAACTCATTGCCCAAGTCAAATTCACTGAAGCTTCAACCAGGCAAAACACAACTGTCAGAGCTTCAGCATTATGAAATCTATAAAATAAAAGTATTTTTTGAAAGAAAGCAAACCTTCTTGCACCCCACACACCCCCTTATATATTAATTCCACTATCACACAAGTGTAGAAAAAAGAGAAAATACCAAACAAAATGAATCAGTGCTGGCACACAAATCAAAACTGCACCAGCAGTGATCACATACATCATCAGGCCTTTGTACTGTATGAAGATGCTTATTGTGTTATTGTGTTTGAGGGCTGTGATGACCGTGCCCTGGCCCAGCAATAAAGGAGCCTCAATCCTCACCACTAACACCAGGGAGGTCATCTTCTAGAAGAGAAAAGGATAACCAATACACACAGTAAAGTACAATTTCCCTTAAGTGCACACAGAGATCACAGTCCAGGGCTGGTTGCTCCCTTGCTCACCAGGTCCCCAATAAGACTCCCCACTGGCACAGCTATAGGGTCCAGGTCGCAGCCTAACTGGGCAAGCTAAAACCTCCAGTACCCTCTCTGTCCAACCAGTGCTTTGTGTCCCT
Source organism: Protopterus annectens (assembly GCF_019279795.1). NCBI lineage: Eukaryota > Metazoa > Chordata > Ceratodontiformes > Protopteridae > Protopterus > Protopterus annectens. Next base: position 1,694,600,091 of record NC_056725.1, on the reverse strand, counting down.
GCCAAGTAGCTGACACGACACGCACATACTTTGAAATAAGTATTTATACAACTTCACAGACACGCCTGGGAAAGGCTGACACAGATTCTCCAGCTGTGCCCCTTTACCCAGACTATATGGCAGTAATTACTGCCACCACACAGTTAACAATATCAGCTACTACAAGGCCCTTAAAAGGGTGTCCAATTATTACTGTGCAATATTAATATCCAATGGTAGTATGACTAACAGGCAAGGCTTACTTTAGAGTGGCCTATTACAATAACCTCTATAAATATGCAATTACTCTAGAGCTTATCTCTACACAAACCAGCCACAGGTAGAAGGTTTTAAAAATATTTAATAATAAATAATTAAAACACAAGACAAAACTATTACACCACAGAGAAATCTAAGAGTTCAGAGATCACACAGAAACTTAAAATAATACAGTTGGACAGGTCTGATTTCAAAGAAAAATACCTAATTAATATTTACTAGCTTATAACTATTCCTACAAGAAATCACAGTGCTAAAACTTACACGTGAGCACAAGTCTCTGGTGCTGATAAGTTAGATGTCCAAAGTCAAAATGCTTCCTGTCTCTTGTGAGAAATAGTATTTAAACATTATTAACAAACATGTCTCTAAGGCCCTCCCCAAATTACATAATTTGTGACACTTAGATTTTCCCAGTCTTCATATTGCATCATCTTAACACCTGATCTGAGTTCTCAGGCCACAAACTGCATTATTTAGCAATCTAACACCTGCTCGGAAACTTACAACAATACAAGGCATTTCACATATACATTCTAGCAGAAACTAGAGCAATAAAGCACCTTCCATATTGTTTCATTTGGGTCTGGAATAGGAACACCAGCCTCCTGCTAATTCTATCAGTTATTTTCTTTTTCTGGGTATGCCAAATCAGACTGGAAACTGGTTGCTCAGGCACCAAAGAACTTTAAAAGGAGGAAAGTATTTTGGCTTAAAGTGGACTTTAAGATAATTCCTGACCCAAATGAGCCCTTGTGGCTCAGTCCATTAACCTGGTTATGAAACAATGCATAAAAATAGATAAAGTAATCTTGTGCCCTTTGCTGCACAGAAGATATTTTTTTTTCATTTATTTATTCCTAAAAAGTGGACACTCCATTGTATTTGCTTTGTCATTATGTACTTGCAGTGCTTGCTGTTATGATTTTATTTGCTTCACAAATGAATGAACAGGAATTTGGAATTCTTTGCTCTCATGATCTGCCAAGTAGCCCTATATATATATAATTTTTTTTGCATTTGCGTGTCTGTATTTCCAGGCTTGTATCTGCATGTTATATACCATCTCCTGGAAAAACACTTGACTGTTGCATATTAAGAGGCGCTTACATATACAAAGTAGTACTCAAACCATGTAAACATTACTGCTGTTGACTGCCATGTGTTTCATTTTTCTTGGTTCCTGTATGGGCATTTGTCATGTCTTATGCCCATTTGTTGTTAAGAGACATTCTGAGATATGCATGATACTAGAAAATTGTCTCCAAAATTCATATTCATTCCAGTATCTCTTGCTATTGTATATTTTTTCCCGAGTTCTGCTGAGTGCTTGTCTACAACTGAATATAAGTACAGTGTTAAGTAGTGACAGCCCATTTATATGTGCTACTACCATGTTAAATGCATGCATATCACTCGACCACGGGGAGGACATGCAGACTCCACACAGAAGGCTGGAGCACCTTCTGTGTGCAGTCTGCATGTCCTCCCCATGGTCGAGTGATGTTAAAGACATGCAGGTAGGTGCGTGCGTGTGTGAATGAACGTACCTTCTTTGAAGGTTGGGCATCAGGCTGGCAACTCTGCACTGTAAAAATCCACTGCCAATCATTAGCGGACAGGAGTTCCGCTGTGGCGACCCCTAACCAGGAAAGGCCAAAAGACAAGACCTCTCAAATTTACCTCATTAAGAGGAATGTTCCTCATTTAGGGTATTAAAAAGTTCATGTTCCTCGAAGTTCCACATTGAAAGGGTCTGTCACACATTCAGTGGTAGCAATTTTTTAACATATCATGGCAAATTGAACTGCATCATATTAATTTATTAAAAGGACAATTATATGAGTAAAAATATCACATTTGAACCATTATGTGAGCCTCCTAGTTGAAGCTGTTAGTAAGTTGTCAGTAAAGGTTCCACATTTTGCCCATTTGTTCCACATTATGAGAGGTAGTGTTCCTCACTGGAAGATGGTAGGTTGAGAACTATGAATGCATGTAAAATGAAGAAGGGGCTGCCCCCACCCCTCTTATCCTCCTGCTTTTATTTTACACAAAACAGATTAAATAGCTGTAGTAAAAAAAGTTTCTAGTGAGGTTTCTGCTGACTTCTGACCCAAGAATTCAGAGTCCTTTTTTTGATTTTTAATAACATCGGGAAGTTAAGGGTGCAGCAGTAATCCAGTATATTCTCTCAGAGATGTGAATTTGCTGCTTTTGAAGGGACTGCAAACTCTCAAATACCTTTTGTTAAAAAAATCTGATTACTGTAATCATAATTTATACAGAGACAGTATTCCCTGACCCATGATTGTCTATTTTTTCAATTTAAAAGCATTATTAATGCACTAATATATACCCGCGGTAGTGGTACTGCACTAGCGTTGTCACCTCACAGGAAGACGTTGTCGCATTCGATTCTCAGCTAGAGCATCTTCTGTGTGGAGGCATGCATGAATGGGTGTGCCTTCGCTGAAGGCTGTGCATCAGGGCTGGTAACTCGGCATGTAAAAATCCACTACCAAACATTAGCGGACCGGAGTTCCGCTGTGGCGACCCCTAACCGGGATAAGCCGAAAGACACAACAACATTAATGCACTAATATCTTTGCTCACATGTAACCCTTGACTAAACTGCATGTCATGTGAAATAACAAAGCTGTGTTTGCCATAATTACAGCAGGTCACACCCAGAATTCAGTAGACATGACTGTCTACATTCAGTAGACATGACTGTTTGCATCTGCAGAAATAGTACAAATGCTTTCCTTTGTTTAACATGGGAAAACAACCTTCAGTAAATACAGTGCGGCTTACAGAGCTGTAGTCACTTAGCTGTCTGGTAGTTTAGTACAGATTGTTAAGGTTGTGCTCTCTTGTATTACCTTCACCCTGGAGTGCAGGGTTTGATTTTTTCAGCCTCTAATTGTTTACTGTGTGATTCCAGTAAGGTCTCTTAACTTCAGGGTCACCCCCAAAAAGAGGCATTTGTCTAATAATGGCTTTACTTGTCTAACAAATTAATTGTTAGATGGGGAGACTACCTCTTCAAAGAGACCAGTCACTAGCAGAGTCCCTCAGGGATCTGTGCTGGGTCTGCTCCTTTTTGGCATCTACCTCTTGGATGTCAAGGCCAATGTCAAGGGGTTCTGGGTGACCAAATATGCAGATGACTGCAAACTAAGAGCATTTATAGAATCTCTCCAAGACACTAACAGCCTAAAGGAAGGACTAATACAGAAAAAGGACTGGTGTCAAAGCCATGGCTTAAAACTCAATGTCAAGAAATGTATAACAGTACCCTTTGGGAGGTCAGCCACACTAGGAAATTACCTCATGAATAGCACACCCCTAAGAGTAGAACCACTAGTCAGAAATTTGGGTGCACATGTAGATGTTAACCTGGCTTTTGACTAATGTGTCTGAGGGAGTAAGAAAATGATTCCATATTTCTTAACCTATAAGCAAGGACATGGCATCCAGACCCAAGCAAGTAATTGTCATCTGCATTCATCCCTCATCAGACCGTACGATGCCCCAGTCAGTATGTACCTGAACAGGCACATGCAACAAATGGAATGTTCAAAGACGTTCCTCATAAAAAGAGTACAGGGCATAATCAACATGTCCTTTGCAGATCGCCTCAAAGCCCTATCTCTATACTTTGTTTCCTACTGACTGTTGAGAGGTGATCTATGCCTGGCATACAAGACATCCGTGGATCCCACTCTGATGTCCCTTCTGCATATCCACATAATGGACAGCATCAGAATTACTCGATGTATGGATTTAAGCGTTGCTTGTCACATAAATAGGACATGTTGGAGGGTCAGGTATGTGTCTCTGAGAACTCCCCATCTCTGGTACAGATTTCCCATCTATGTGTGACAGAGCTCTTCCCTAACCCTATTCAAGAGAAACCTGGAGAAGTGGATGGAAAATCAGAAACACACCCTATGTCTAGCACCTGTGTCTGTAATACACACACCCCATGTCTAGCACCTGTGTCTGTAATACACACACCCCATGTCTAGCACCTGTGTCTGTAATACACACACCCCATGTCTAGCACCTGTGTCTGTAATACACACACCCCATGTCTAGCACCTGTGTCTGTAATACACACACCCCATGTCTAGCACCTGTGTCTGTAATACACACACCCCATGTCTAGCACCTGTGTCTGTAATACACACACCCCATGTCTAGCACCTGTGTCTGTAATACACACACCCCATGTCTAGCACCTGTGTCTGTAATACACACACCCCATGTCTAGCACCTGTGTCTGTAATACACACACCCCATGTCTAGCACCTGTGTCTGTAATACACACACCCCATGTCTAGCACCTGTGTCTGTAATACACACACCCCATGTCTAGCACCTGTGTCTGTAATACACACACCCCATGTCTAGCACCTGTGTCTGTAATACACACACCCCATGTCTAGCACCTGTGTCTGTAATACACACACCCCATGTCTAGCACCTGTGTCTGTAATACACACACCCCATGTCTAGCACCTGTGTCTGTAATACACACACCCCATGTCTAGCACCTGTGTCTGTAATACACACACCCCATGTCTAGCACCTGTGTCTGTAATACACACACCCCATGTCTAGCACCTGTGTCTGTAATACACACACCCCATGTCTAGCACCTGTGTCTGTAATACACACACCCCATGTCTAGCACCTGTGTCTGTAATACACACACCCCATGTCTAGCACCTGTGTCTGTAATACACACACCCCATGTCTAGCACCTGTGTCTGTAATACACACACCCCATGTCTAGCACCTGTGTCTGTAATACACACACCCCATGTCTAGCACCTGTGTCTGTAATACACACAGGTAGCCTGTAAATTTTCCCATAGCTTACATATATCACTTAAAATAACCTCTAAGTCACACAAACTTCTGGGGTACAATTAGGATGCATGGGTAGGCTTATAAAGGTCCTACTGGTCGTTAGCCTTGTATATGAGCATATAAATCTATAACCCTATAAAAAGTGACAAAAGGAGTGCAGTAGAAGGGTAACGACTTATTAAAAAATAGTACATGACTTTGTATTTTATTTGTGTAAAGAAGATGTTATAGTTCTATATAACAGGAAACTTTGCCCCCTTAATCCCCAGCAATGGGCGGAATTTCTAACTTTTTCAAAGACAGCCCTACCACACTGCTTTTACATGAAAACATGGTGCACCATAGTGTTGTCTCCATGGCCAGGCCACAGGCTAATGAGGCAGTCTGGAAGCAGAAACATATACCAATTAACCATGTGCTCTCCCTGCTGATAAATCACATAGCTGTGTAGATTAGCATAGGCACTCTTGGCTGCTCATGGTAATGAATATGGCAAAAGTCCATGTTCATCCATAGAGGTAAGTGCTGTGGAGTTAGTGGTCATGTAGTGTCAGTGTGTCTGTATGTGTGCATGTGTGTTGTGTGTGTCTGCCAGAAAGGTAGTAGTAGGGAAGGCTGGTAAAGGGGGTAGGTGTGTGTGTGTGTGTGTGTGTGTGTGTGTGTGTGTGTGTGTGTGTGTGTGTGTGTGTGTGTGTGTGTGTGTGTGTGTGTGTGTGTGTGTGTGCGTGTGTGCGTGTCTGTGTATGGGAGAATGGATATGTGTGTCTGTGAGTGCAATCAGTGGGGAAAGGGCTATGTCAGTGATTGTGGAATGTCTGTGTGAATGTGTATGTGTGTGAGGGGGATGAGGTGGCTGCCATACTTCTACACACCCCTAGACTAATGAACAAAGACTGCAACATTGGGTTGGCAGGGAAACTATGGAATTCTTAAAGTATATGGGTCAGAAGGGACACTATCCACCAGGGAATAACTAAACTAAGCTAGTTGAGAGGAACACTAGCCAGCAGGGGATAACCTCTTGTGCTGTAATAGCACTTACACATAATGGCAATGGGGGAACCACTAATCACCATGGATACTGCATACAGTATGCCTTCAAAGCAATTCATTAAAAAACAAATAAATAAATAAATGAATAAAATATGGTTAATGGAATGAATAGATCATCAAGGATATCATTACACATCATTTTAAAAGCACTAACAGAGAGTCACACCCTACCCCCATGCCACAGCAAACTGCACTGCACTAACTGAGAAGTTAATATAACAACATTTTTTTTACATGTACATGTTTATATATATATATATATATATATATATATATATATATATATATATATATATATATATATAGACAGAAAGAGATGGGGGTTAGAGAGAGAGAGATGATCTCATGCATTATTCTATGCCTAGAACAGTTTGTCAAGTACTTCTGGGAGTGCATCTCAATTTTCTAGTGCAAGACAGGACAAAAGCAGTGGCAATACAAATTATGCCTCCTGCAAACTTAGAAAGTTGCTGTGGTTAAGGTTTTACCTTACAAACATAAGGTCCAGTGTTTGATTTTCAAAGACTAATTAGCTAGGCTTAAAATGGCTCACAAGGGCAAGTAGTCTCGTACTGACCTATAAACCAATGAGCAGCTTTTGTACTGCTGTAGATTGAGGAAGGTTATGGAAGTGTGAAACTCTTCTGCAATCATCTGTCATTTATGAGGATAGGAAAAAGGAGACATTTGAGGTCATTCTGACTCCACAGGGACAGATATGTGTGAGGATATGTGTGTGCCTGTGTGTGTGTGTGTGTGTGTGTGTGTGTGTGTGTGTGTGTGTGTGTGTGTGTGTGTGTGTGTGTGTGTGTGTGTGTGTGTGTGTGTGTGTGTGTGTGTGTGTGTGTGTGTGTGTGTGTGTGTGTGTGTGTGTGTGTGTGTGTGTGTGTGTGTGTGTGTGTGTGTGTGTGTGTGTGTGTGTGTGTGTGTGTGTGTGTGTGTGTGTGTGTGTGTGTGGTGTGTGTGCGTGTGTGTGCGTGCGTGTGTGTGTGTGTGTGTGTGTGTGTGTTTAAATGTGTGCATTGTTAGTGGGGGAGTGAATGGGGGATGCTTGTGCTAACATGATGTGATCACTGCCACAGTGCCCTACCTCAGGAAGTGCTGATCTCCACTTGTAGCAGTTAATGATGATTCAGAGACATGCAAGTTAGCAGATAATGAGGTCTTTCCTCACTGCAGTTAGTGTCTGCGAATATGCAAGTATCACATCACAAAAACAGGGTCTTTTTATCACAGCCCCTAGTGCAAGTGCTGGGGTTCTTTATGTATCCTTGAGAAAGTTTGGTACATTGTCTTTTTTCAATAATAAAACTGAAAGGACATGAGAACATCCTGTTCTTAAAAGAAGTGCTAACAGCTTATTTATTTAAGAAAGTGTCACATCACTTTTTAATCTAAAACAAATAATAAAATAACTTTGTTGCACAGCAATTTTTCATTTTAATTTGATTGCTTTTTAAACCTAATTTTAGGTAGGCTACAAGAAGTTTTGTTTTTTTTAATGAATGCCATTTTATGTCATTACTGTTGCAACTAGGAATGGAGAAAATAGGTGGGTACTGAACAGGGCGTATATTACAGGGTTCTTATCTTACGTATAATTGTAATAAAGTGCAAAGTGCTTGGGGTATGACCTGCAAAAGTATAAAGGTCAAAGAAAATGCTCAAATTGTAAAACTGTTATGTCAAGCATGCAAGTTGTGTTTGGGGACATGCATTCTACAGTAAAAATGCTTAGCTTCAGGGAAAATAAAGAAACAGCTGAGGTTTTGTATATATCTTCAGAATCTTCAATATTTAAGAAATTTGTTAAATCTGATATTGACACTAGTATGACTGGACCTCTACATGATTGGCTGCTGAGTTGTGCACAGTGGACTGCTAGTGGTAAATACCAGTACTGGTGTGAACACACCTTTGTGGGACTGACTACTGTGATGTGATACAGAGAGTTGTCACATTGTGGCACTATGATGAAAATCTGCCTGCCATAACTCTCATCCTCTTAGCTCAAGAAATATGGACAAAGTCTAAAATAATATGGGGGGGGGGCAAAGGCCCAAAAATAGGGACAGATTTTAAATATTGTTGTTATAAACTTAAATCCTGTTATTCTAGCAACTTTCTATGTTAGAATGTATTTTTCCAAAGGATTTGAAGTCCGAAACTAAAAAGTGTGTCATTATTTAGAGACTTCAATCCTTAGTTTGTTTGCCTTTTCCCAGTTAGGGGTCACCACAGCAGAACTCTGGTCCACTAATGATTGGCAGTCGATTTTTATGGTGCTGAGTTGCCAGCCTGATGCCCAATCTTCAGCAAAGGCACGCCCATTCACACGTCTTTCGGAGGCCACTTGCCCGCGGGGAGGACATGCAGACTCCACACAGAAGGCACTCCAGCCAAGAATCGAACAGGAGAACCTCTTGCTCTGAGGCAACAATGCTACCGCTGTAGCGTTGTGACTTTTTGATGTCAATTCTTAGTAATTTGCCAAAAAAAATCCACAAAATTTATGAGGAACAGACCAAAAATATGTGGCAAAAAGCTGGCCATTCTGCAAAAATATGGACAGTTGAGAAATATGCTACCAACTCTGTCTTACAGAGACTTGTCATATTTCAGTGCTATATTTGAAATGCATGTTTGCTGACGATATGATGAGCAGTCAGTGCAGTTTAATTAAATACTGACAGTCATTTGGGTGATGACAATGATGATAAGGATGATGAAGTCTGTTTTGTATCTCATTGGTTGTGTGTAAGGTTGTCACATGATATATATACCTTGTGATAGGGGGGGTGTAAAATGCAATATGGCACCATCGAGCATGTGATATAAATTACTAGTTTCAAAAATGACAGTGATTACCTGTGGGGAACAGCAATCTGGGAGTTCAGCACTGGAGAGCTAGTCTTGCCCTCTATACCCTTTACGTTCTACCAAGTAAAAGGAAACCAATCTCTACCATGTTTCAGCTGTCTTTTTAAGACCTCCTGATTGTTTGTAAAATGCATTCACTAGCTATTATTTTGAAGCAAATAAGCACAGAGGACATGACACAGTTTTCAAGTAGTGTATGTTGCAACATGAAACTGCCATGGTCTGTTCAGAAAGAATTAATACATTTTGTTGATGGGTAAGTCAAGTGCATATACGCATAACTCTATTCAGCCATTGTGCTGAATCACTAGGGACCAAACTGGCAATTAAATAGCAGCCAGTGGAGATAACGTGACTGTGGAGCAGGTGTATGCAAGAATTTATGTACACATTTGCAAGAACAGCACCACTGGTAAATAAGGCCTCAGAAAAACAATCCTCAGTCTGTTATAAGCTGAAGCAGCACTAAGTACAAAAAAGGTTAAAAATCACTGAACTGTGAATTGAATACAACTACATATGGATACAAAACAAAAACCTCTAAAAAAGACACCGACTAGTGCATTTATCTTTAAAGTCACACCTTTCTAAGAATGAAGACATTGCTAGTAATGATAGCTAGCAAGTTAATATCCTTGTGATAAAGTATTCTATGGTTAAAAATACTGACAGCTTCCTCACCAGGCTTGACAAAGCATCACAAGTACATGCTTGCCAGGACCTAAACAGAAGATCCAATAAATCAGATAAAAAATGCAGGCCTGTACTGAAAATTGCAAACTTACAGTCATGAAAGTAGGAGCAGCTAAGGTCAGGATTTCTTTTATAGGTTCATAGATAGGTTCATAGGTAGGTACTAGGCTATCGGCCCAAGGGCCTAAGTAAGCCTAACCAACAAGGTTCCCTGACTTACGCCACCCAAGAAAGTTATTTTCCTGTGCCCCTGTCGAGCAGAGCCACAGAAATGATCCCCGGGGTGTATTTCCTGTTTCCCATCCACTCATCAAGATTTTTCTTGAAGAGTGCTAATGACGAACTTTGCTTGACATAGATGGGTAGCTTGTTCCAGAGTATGGGAAGTCTCTGGGACAGGAATCTATCCCTCCAGCATGTCCTGTAGTTCGCATTACTTTCCTAGTCAGTGCTGTTTAATAATTGCCAGCTCATGTATATTATGGATAGGTATGGCTAAATATTCCCCTTATGTCTTTCACAGCAGCAAGTGAGCAGGCTATGAATCAGGAGACCCATGGATGTAGATTGGAGTGGTTGCGTTACGAGGCAGGTTAGTAATACTCTTGCACGTACAGTCATAGAAAATAAATCTAAAAGTAGTTGTAAGTTAATTGCCTGTATAAAACCTGTAATGTTTAAGGCATGTACTGCATTCACCAGAGAATATGGCAGGAAGATTCTCATATAGGTTGTATGTAAATAAAAGCATAATAGCCTGAAAATAAAGGTCTAACTGCCAGACTGTGTGTATTCACTCTGGTATCACATGGTAATGTAGATTTGCAATCACTTAACAGTACTGTCGTATTAAGCACTGTTACCCACACTGTGCTACATAAATAAAATGTGTAGGAATGTCTGTATATGACTGTTGTAATCGCAAGAGGTCATATAGTAAAACTGAGAGAGACTTAGAAAACAGTGAAAAGACAGACAACAAAATCCAAATAGCACACTCAACTGAGACATGAACTGTTGCATTTTTAGCACATACAGCTATGATTTGAATTCTGGGAGTGGTAGTAGGCTGTATGCAGAATCATACCCCACAAGTGTATAGAAATGTCCAGAATGTCCAGTTAATCGGCCCGTATCTTCCAGCTGTCACCCTGTTCCCCTGGCATATCAGTGTGCTAATCTTTGACATGTAGGCAGCATTTCATGTCATACAACTGACTGTCAGGCCTGTACATATTTGGAAAATGTCAATGAAAACAAACCTGTCATTGTACAATTCACTAAAGGTTTAAGAGGGCAATAGTCAAAATATGTCCCTGTTCACCTGCATGCAGTCAAGACATGCCCTGAGTGTGTGCAAAAAGAGATGGACAGGTATGTGCATAACATCAACGTGGAATCTGGGAGTATGTGTAGAAACAGTTAGTGTTAACAAACAATACCGCCATAGGTATACCAGGTAAGAGGTGTATACTGCAGATAAAACCAGTTCATGTATATAGTTGTCGAAAGCCATACCACTGTCCAAACTAAGGCACTAGGGTAGTGTACTAACACTTGTAAGGTACAGATAACAGCACTGACTAGGAAAGTAATGCGAACTGTAACTTACAAGTGTTAGTACACTACCCTAGTGCCTTAGTTTGGACAGTGGTATGGCAAATCTGCTTACCTAAGGTTGGTATTGCTTAAAGGGGTATACCAATGGGCACACTGAGTTAGCTGGCCTACACATTGCTTACACCTGCTAAGCTGGGCTGTGCAATGCTTAGTGTTGCTTAATATTTAAGTTGCATTATATTTGCATTGTGGCATTGATTTATTATTTATTACATGTTATATATGTGTTTGGCATCCATGATTCATGTGTATGTACACTGTATGGGGTCCTTGCGTTTATTAGGGGATTTCAACACTTTATTATATTGTCACCTCACATCTGGGCTTAATGCAGTATTCCAGTTCACATATTTATGTCCTGTAGTTGGTTATACAGTATGTTGTGTCTTTCGGCTTTTCTCGGTTAGGGGTCGCCACAGCGGAACTCCAGTCCGCTAATGATTGGCAGTAGATTTTTACATGCCGAGTTGCTGGCCCTGACGCAAACCTTCAACGAAGGTATGCTCATTCACACATGTCTCCACACAGAAGATGCTCTAGCTGAGAATCGAACAGGACAATGTCTTACTGTGAGACGACAATGCTACCACAGCACCACCACCACAACTGTATATAGATTCCTTTCACATGTTCAGTTTATATTTCCATAGGTGAGGATCTGTTTGGTGATAACTAAATTGCATGTACTGCTGTGATGACTTAGTGGTTAACTACTGTGACTATAATGTACAGGGTCCTTGGTTCAAGACCTGCAAAGGCTGTTTATTTTGTTTCTGGCCAGAACAGCGGCTGATACATACAGAGTGCTTAAGGCACTTTTAAGCAATTGTAAGCAGGTTTGCATGGGTATGCACGAAGGCAAGCAATGCTAACATTCATTTAAATATGCTTACAGAGAGTTAGCTTCAGTATTGCTTAATCTGGGTGCACATTGCTTACCCCCGTGCAAATGGGCTTAAACCCACAATATGCTTACTCCCACTTACTACTGTGTAACTATGCTTACTCTTGCTTACTAGTGCTTACACCCACTTACCACCGCACTAATTTAGAGAGTGATGTCTAATGGTTCTTGGGCAGGTGGTGGATTTGGCACCTGTATGGATTTATCCTTCATTACACATTTCACCTTCCATTTCTGTCCCTGATTCCTGTGTACATATACTGTATGGGGCACTTGTGATTATCTGTGGACTTTGCAACATTATGACAATGACACCTCACATCTGCATTTAATGCAGTACTCCAGTTCACAGATATATGTTATGTCATAGGTTATGCAACAAAATAAATTGATCATACAGTGATTTGACATGAAAAATGGATTGTACTGTAGTGGGACTCGAACAGGGAATGACTGCTCATAAGGCGAATGCTCTGCCCACTACACTATTGTTGTACTGCTTCATTTGCATATATCTTGCTTTTTATCCTCTTGTGCCATTTAAGCTGCATTAACCGTAGCTAAGCGATGGGCAAACCTGCGCACCTACTGTTACATTTGATCTGTTTCATAAAAAAAAGTCTTCATATTTAACTGTTGTAACTATTGCTCTTGTACACTTGGGGGGATGTTGCTGGGGGTATGCAAACACCTATGAACAGTCTCACTCATTCTTACTCCTACACTGCTGTTCTTGATTACAGGGGAGTGTATATTCTAAGAGCCCTGTTCTCAGACATGTCCCCTGCACTTGTACATCTTCAGTGTCTATTTAGGAGCTCAGACAGCACGCCTTCATTGCTATGCATGGCGCGCTGCCGTCCTGCTCCTAAGCGGCCAGTTCTGTGCAGGACTAAGCAAGTCCTGCATGGAAGGATAGTGAATCTGGGGACATTTTACTCTGCTAGCCTCTAATCAAACATCTACATTGCCAGTCACATGTCTGAAAGCTGTATACGACAGCCAGCTTGCAGCAGGGAGATTCATTTTCGTTTTTGTGTCGTCTTGTGTGTGCATCCACAAGTACAACACATTGTTCTAGTAGATTCTCTGCTGGACAGTAAATGAATAAAGCTTTAACTACATCTTCTAACACTGAAAAGCACTACTGAAATTGACAGTGCAGATAAGTAGTGACAGTTAGTGGAATACAGTTGCAATCAAAAGTTTAATAAACTTTTTTTGATATAGGCAAATATGTATATATATATATATATATATATATATATATATATATATATATATATATATATATATATATATATATTATACATATCTATACACACACACACACACACACACATACACACACACACACACACACACGCACGCGCACACACACACATACACACATATATATGTATATGTATATATATATATATATATATATATATATATATATATATATATACACACACACACACACACACACACACACACACACACACACACACACACACACACACACATACACACACACACATATATGGGTCTACTGCTTTTAATCGAATATCACTTATTCGAAAAAGAGCAGTAGACCGCTCAGTTACACAAAAGTGCACATATTCGAAATTGCACTTTCGCAAAACACGGTTCACCTCCCCCTACTTAAATATACCAACTCCAAGATCGCACTACAGTGGGGAACAGGTAAATTCCCTATTCCCCACTGTAGTGTGCCTCGGCAGTTCAGCTTCCCTGAATGATTCATTGAACCATGCTTCGCGGAAGTGCACTTTTGCATAACCGAAAGTCTACTATATATATATATATATATATATATATATATATATATATATATATATATATATATATATATATATTATTTATTTGTGGAGGCTCAAAGAGAAAATCTCCACAACAGATTTACAAACATTTAAGCAGTAGTTGATGAGTAGTTATATACAAAGGGAGAAAAGTCCAACAACAGATTATTTTACAATGAGCTAAGGCAAAAGGCTTCATAAAGACACACATAAAAACATTTTACAGTATCTGCTAATTGATTATATACAAGGGGAGAAAATCCTCACAACAGATAACACACAAACAGATTAAAATACATTTTCAGAGACATTCGAAGGATAAATTGCAATGAAAAATACAATATGTACTGCAAGTAGCAAGACACACCAGAAGTGGACAGCCTATGTCAAGTAAACTAATACACAGTTATTCAAAATATTGACTACATTTCTAATAATATATGAAGGTGAGAAATAAAAGAGCATTCTGCTACCAAAATGGACAGAGGATTAGAATGAGGTGATGACAACCGGTTAGCAAACAAATGCTGAGCAAGCGCTACCTATTGACACCAGATTCAGTGTCATTGTAACTGATACCTTGTAGAAAGAATTGAACAGTGCTAAAAGTGAATCCACCATGCTTCCGAACAATGGAAGGTCCTAATGAAAAGAGAATTCACTGAACTAAATATTAGCTATATTATGCACTAGCTACCATTGATTTAGACATAGAAATAAGCTTTTGAACAGAAGGGTAGTGTTACCAGTCGGTTACATATCAACCATTATATTTCCTAACTGAAGAACCATCCTGGCGTTAACCGAAACAAGTAGTTTAAATATCTGTTCAGCTGCTGCCATATTTATTACAATTTTACCCCTTTAATTTAGTTCTAATGACCCAGTAGCTGGTGGTTACAGCTCCTCAATTCATGGAAAGTAATGTTCAATTATTGTTAGCCTACACAAAGGGTTTACCACTACAACGGTGTTAATATAGTTTCGCTCCCACTGGTGAAGCATGTTTTAAACTGTTTTAAAGTTACACATCCCTGTTTAACATTGCACAGTTGTAAAGTATTTTGTATGCTGCCTATACTGGGAAACTGGTATATGTGACTGTCCTTTTTCTCATTGCCTCTCCTCTTCACATTCTCTCTAGCTTTCCTGCCCTACGCAGAAAATAAATTACAACCTCCTGGACATGGTAAAGAAGCCAAGTTTATACTGCCAAGGTCCTTCTAAACCTACCCCCTGAAAGAATTATAACTGCAGTTTCAAGGGAATTTATACCAAAGTATGTCTGTATACTGCTGAGTTTTGTTAAACTTAGATGCTAGTCCCATAACCCTGCTAGGTGGTTAGAACTCGCTCTAATTCAGATACTGCAGCAGCCACCCTTCCCTTTCGCTGTACCTACTTATCTAGCCTTCTATGCCCTTCTCCAAGCCACTATAAACCACATTTTATCCGCAGATATCCAAGTGCAACTAACTCTGGGCAAAACTGCAATCCAAATTGTAGCTTGCTACAGATCACCCACCATGCCTCAGGATTCCTACTCCTCTTTTCTTGATGTACTGGAAAATATTAGGGTTCAACCAAACACCCAATTTCAACTATCCCACCATTAACTGCGAAAACAACTCATGTACCAACTCCTTTCCTCAACGCTTTCTGGAATTTATAAACTCCAATGCCCTGGATCAACTTATCCACACCCCCACCAGGGGCAACAATATCTTAGATCCAGTCATTAACAACATGAGTGACCGATGTTCCACACCTGAAGTCAATGCCTCATTGGTCTGATCCGACCATAAGCTAATTACCCTAGATATCTACATCCTGCCCCCGCCCCCCATTAAGGAAATCATGGTAAAAAATTTCTCCAAAGCCAACTTCATGCTTCTTAAGACAGAAGTGGCGAACTTCATGACATCCATGCAGATGGACAATACAGTTATGACAGCTGAATCCTACACAATTGCACTTTATAAGCACTTACATGAGTGCATGGATCGTGCTATCCCAAACAGAACCAAGACGCTATCCTCCAAAAAAAGGAAGCCAATCTGGTGGTACCCTGCCATAAACAAACTGTACAACAGAAGGAAGAAACTGTTGCAAAAGAGAGTAAAATCCCATGAGTGGAGGAGCTCCCTGGTCAGCCTCAGTAAGAAGCTGCGATCCCTGATAAAATCCTCCAAAGCTAGTTATGAAAACAAAATCACCACTGATTCTAAAGACAACCACAAAGCATTCTATAGCTATGTCAAGAATCTCAATGGCAACACTCAGATCTGTTCTGTGTTACAGCACAATGGCGCTAAATATACAGATACAACTGATATTGCCAACATCCTGGCAGATAGGTTCAGTGCTAACTTTACCCCTCTCTCACCTCCTAAAGAGCCCATCTCTATACCGGAAGAATGCAAAGTTCCTGTAATCACAGCTGCAGAGGTAAAAACCACACTCTCCAAAGCCAAGAACACAGCATCCATGGGACCAAACAACATCCCAGGCTATGTTCTATGCAAACTACAGAACGAACTGGCACCCCACCTAAGTACCATGTTCAGTCATAGCCTCACCTCAGGCTTTGTGCATGCTGAATGGCGCACAGCGACTGTTATCCCACTCCACAAGGGGGGAGCCACCACGGACCCCAGGAACTACCGCCCCATTACCCTGATGAGCCTGGTCTGCAAGACCATGGAACGTATCATCATGGAACTTATCAACAAAGACATTGGTAATCTCCAAACTCTGGACCCCACCCAGTTCGGGTTTGTAAAAGGCAGATCATGTCTCCTAAACCTGATAGACTTCTTTGTAGCAGTCACCAAAGCCGTAGACAAGGGTAAGGTGGTTCACACAGCCTATCTAGATCTTGCCAAGGCTTTCAACACCATCCCCCACTCTGGAATTATAGATAAAGATCACTAAACTAGGTATAAATCCCTATGTCACAAGATGGGTTGCCAACTGGCTCACTGACAGAACCCACACTGTGAAAGTAGCAGACTCCAAATCCAGCTTCAGACCAGTGACAAGTGGAGTACCACAGGGTTCAGTCCTGGGTCCTCTCCTGATTGGTATCTACTTCTCTGAAGTACAGGCTAACACAGAAGGTCTTTGGCTAATGAAGTTCGCAGATGACTGCAGACTAGGAGCCATAATCGAAACTCCTAACGATGTGGACATCCTACAAAAGGGCCTCACTGAGACAGATGCCTGGTGTCAAAGCCATGGCCTCAAGCTCAAAGCCAAAAAGTGCATTGTCATCCCCTTTGGTAAAAACTCTGTACCAATGAACTACAACATAGGTGGTAGTATACTTAACACCAAAAGTGTGATAAGAGACCTTGGGACACAGGTGGACAGTAGTCTCTCCTTTGATAATCACATCGCCACAGTAGTCAGGAAATCCTTCTATGTGGCACACCTCATCACAAAAGGTTTCTCATCCAGAAAAAAAGAGGTCATTGTTCCCCTCTACTCATCACTCATTAGACCCATTATAGAGCATAACACCCCTATTGGTATGTACCTCACAAGACATCTACAACAACTAGAAAGGCTGCAGAAATACCTCTCAAAGAGGATTACCAGCCTCAGACAGATGCCCTACGCAGACCGTCTCAAAAAACTCCAGCTTTACTCCATCACATATCGCCTACTCAGAGGTGATCTCTGCCTAACATACAAAGCTATGTCAAACCCAGAGCTGTTAAACATGCTCCACTTAAAGAAATCCCAATCCCTCCGAGCTACACACTCTAGGGACCTAAACCTTGTCACCACAATAAACAGAACATGCCGGAGGGATAGATTCCTGTCCCAGAGACTTCCCATACTCTGGAATAAACTACCTATCTATAGCACACAAAGCTCCTCATTAGCAGTCTTCAAGAAAAATCTTGATGATTGGATGGGAAATAGGAAACTCACCCTGGGGATCACCTCTGTGGCTCTGCTCGACAGTGGTGCAGGGAAATAATTTTCTTGGGTGGCAAAAGCCAGGGTACCTTTTTGGCTGGGCTTGTATAGGCCCCAGGGCTGATAGCCTAGTACCTACCTATGAACCTATAAACCTATGAACATTTCATAGGCTTCCCAGCCCCGGGCTCTACAAGGAACGTTGCTGTAATTACAAGATTTGGCCACTAGATGGCGGCCTAAATCCACCTAATATCCTCTGCCTTATGACCAGCTCCTAATCGACCATCCAGTGTATTGTACTCTTTACTTTTACTTTCTACCCCTCTCCCCTGCAAACCATATCTGCTTCCCCACCTCTAGTCCTTTTAGCCTATACTCTCCCTCTGTGCACTCTAGGTACTTGCCCAGCTATCTCTATAGCTGATTGTTCCCAACGCAACCTGTCCTGAAATCACCTGCCTTTAGCTCTACCCACTCCGTTTGCCCTGCAGACTCACTCCACTCCCCTACCCTGCCCCCAATTTCCACCCGCCCCAGTACTCCTACATTTATACTCAACAAACCACACCTTTTCATTAACTTCCACCCCCACACATCACAACCAACCAACCAAACACATTTTGTCTTTACACCCAACCCCCCACTCCAAACTCACCACTTTCCCATAATTCACACTCTTGGATTTCCCCACCAACACTCTCTAACACCAATACTATTTACCCCACAATGTCTCCACTAACTCTCATCTTATCACCAAAACCTAAAAACCTAGACCACTTTACTACCTCATACCCCCACTTATAATACTTTATTTTCTCACTGCCTATGAACACCGCTACATAACTAGCTGTCAGTATCCTATATCCAGTACCACCACTAGCAACCAACCACACTACCCCACACCATTACTACCTCTCCTTTTCTCAAATTCTACTACTCCAAAACCTCTTCATCCCTTACGAGCTACATATATAAACCCTAGCACTAAATACTATCACCAACTCCTACTAAAAATCCACAAATGAGTAAGGAAGTCACAACCAAACCTTATAGCTGATGGCGACATCCACCCTAACCCAGGCCCAAACTTACCTGATACCACTAACTCCACAAATACTGTTGCCAATCTATGGAGCTCATATAATGCCCCTAATTCATTATTAGTCTGTCACCTAAACATCTGCAGTATAAATAATAAAATTCACTATCTGCATGCCCTTCTGGACATGCACTCCCCTGACCTATTATGCCTCACAGAAACCTGGCTCAAACCCATTATCCCTGATAATGAGATTATACCCCCCCCAACTACAATATAATAAGACTTGACCGGCAAGGCAGGAAAGGTGGTGGAGTAGTCATCATGTATAAATCCACTCTAGAAGTATCCATTATTAGTACCCCACAAAGCCTGATAACTATCAACTCTGAAACACTCATCACAAAAGCCCAGCTTAACAAACACAAAGCTATAAACATGGCATGTATCTACATTCCACCAGGTGACAACATAGACACCTTATAAAGTATCCTCCAATGGCTATCCACTAACCACCCCCAAGAAACTATTATTCTTGGAGACTTCAAAATCGACTGGAAAACCTGCTCATCAAACTTCCCCACCACGCATATTAACTTACATGGCTTCTCCCAGATAATAACTTCCCCTACCAGAATCAATAAACCCAACAATAAGGAAAGCATCCTAGATTGGATGCTAATAAACAATGAACCCCAGTTATATAAATCAGGCACCCTACCTGAGGACATAAGTGACCACTTCCTAACATGTATAATCAGAAAAAGGAATGACATGTCTCATCAACACACCTTTAAAACCATTAGAAACACTAAAAACTTTAACCTGACTAATTTCCAGGCTGAACTTAACTCATGCAAATGGTCCAATCTGAAACTACTTCCCCTTGATGAAGCAGTCTCAGACTTCCAATGTTAAATTCCTAGCCATCTTAGACAGGCATGCTCTCAAATGAACTATCAGAACCAAAAACAAAATAGCTCCATGACTAACCAAAGGTACTAGACAAAAACTTATTGCTAGAAACGCAGCATGGATCTCCTGGAGATCCACCAAATCCTCACAAGACCACATTAGATACAAACAATTGAGAAACGAGGCAAAAAATCCATTATGCTAGACAAACAAATCTACTGTTTCAATTTACAGAAAAAGCACCAAAATCAACCACAAAAATTCTGGTCAGGCCTTAACAAACTGCTCCATCTAGGTAAATCCTCAACACCCACCCTCTCAACTACCTTACATCTACCCCCTAAAAGTGTAGCAAAGTCCTTTAATGCTTTCTTTACAGAAACAGTTCAGACCCTAGCTAATAATCTAGCTCCCAATACCTCCAACACTACCTCACCCACTCTGGAAAATTTACTTTCCTTCAAATTTGATCCTATCCTCACAGACTATATTAAATACCTACTTAAGAAACTGAAACCCATCTCCCTGGCAGCAGACTTACTCCCTGCAGAGTTTCTCCAAAAAGTTACTAATGAAATAGCATACCCTATCTCCATCGTAATCAATTGTACTATCCACGAATCCTATATCCCCTCCATCTGGAAAATCTCCCACATTATTCCACTTCACAAAGGGGGTAACTGCACTGAACTCTCAAACTATAGACCTATAGCCATCCTATCTCCCTTAGCCAAAATAATGGGAAAATGTATACATAAGAAAATTCTAACTCACTTTATCCAGAACACTCTCCTAGCCCCATCCCAGCATGGATTTAGACCTGCCCATAGTACCACTACAGCACTTCTCCCCTTCTCTCACACAATAAATCAAAACCGTAATCACAGCACGCTCTCCTCGGCCCTCTTTCTCAACCTATCCAAAGCATTTGATATGGTGAATTACCACCTACTCCTAGACACACTAAAATTACTTGGCCTAAACAACCTAGTAATCAACTGGTTCCACACTTACCTGCATGGCAGATAACAAACTGTATTATGGAAAGACAATCTATACTCCCTTCTACTGATCACCCTTGGTGTCCCCCAAGGATCTATATTAGGCCCCCTCCTTTTCTCCATATTCATCAATGACCTACCCAAAGTTATCCCAGATGCAACATGTATTCAGTATGCCGATGACTCCACCCTTATCTGCTCTGCCACCACCCCCTCAGAACTACAATCCCTATCCCAAATCACCTTCAACAAAGTGGAGGACTGGCTCAATAGTCGCTGTCTCCTATTGAATCCAAATAAAACCAAACTATTACTTTTCTCCCCTACCTGTAAATTCACATCACCAAATATTACAATCTCATCTAACAATGGTACAATAATCTCTCCAGAACCGTGCACAAAACTTCTTGGTGTAATAATTGATAATAATCTGAGGTATGATGCCCATATAGACAAAACCATCAAAACAGTTAAAAAACTAGGCTCCTTGTATAGGATTAAACAATTCCTAACCCCACCTGCCAGAACAGCCGTAGCTTGAACACATCTCCTATCGACTCTTCTCTATGCCTCACCCATCCTTGTAAACCTAAGCAAAGCAAACCTTAACAAATTTACTAGCTGCTATAACAATATAGCTACATTCGCCACAGGCACAGCCAACAGAACCCATCACTGCCAAAATCTTCAAGCACTAGACTGGCTAGAACTACCCAATCAACTCCAGGATAACCAACTCATAGTTATTCATAAAATCCTCTACCAACCTAACAGTACACCCATTCTGACAAATATTATCACCCCCTACAGCAACCTAGCATCCCTCCGCTCATCCAACAAAATGCAAGTACAATCTGCCAAAGCCAACAACTCAGCCGGAGAATCATTATTCTCCAACTCTGCTGGAAAAAAATGGAACTCACTCCCCTCAGATCTTACCACTACATCCACCTTACCTCAATTCAAAATATCCCTAAAGAAACACCTAAACAGGCATTGGCTATGTCCATGTCCAAACCCAGACTAACCCAATAAAAACACAACTCAAATAGGTGGAATACCCAATAATAATAACTTCCTTAAGCTATATGTATTCACCTTCTAAACCTTACCTACCCAGACTATATACACTTCTCAACAACCTTTAGAACAATATTATAAGGATGATAACTTGCTATCCTAGCCATTCTAAGGCTATGTTTTTTTTTAACCCTTCTATGATAACCTGCTATCCTAGCCATTCTAAGGCTATGTTTTTAACCCTTCCACATCTAGTTTCTAACAACTTCCCTTCTTAACTAACCACATTTTTCTCCTGTCATCCATGGCATCGATTTGTATAACATGTCATTCTATACATCCAATGCTGTGTAATGATTTCTGTACATATTTCATACTATAAACCTACAAAGATGCTAAATTTCAATGTGACCATGTACATATATATATATATATATATATATATATATATATATATATATATAATCACTTATTTTTTGAATGTTTACATTTTTAAATTTTCAATGTAACCATGAATATTGATTGTCACTTTTTTTGCACATATGGAGCTTTTCTTCCCGGGCCTCCGCTGAAAATAAACATGTATCCGGTAGGACTCTCCCAGTTAACAAATGTAAAATAAAATAAAAATAAAATAAAAAATGAGGAGTAATGAGCACAAATGAAAGTTAAGGACAAGGAGACAGAGTTGATTATTATTAGAAAGATGAGAATGTTATGGAAGGACATGACAGAGGAAAATAACTAGTAGTAAGTGTTGGAAGAGCATACATAGTAGTACGGTATCATTAAAGTGACAGCTTCTTTTGATTTTAGGTCATTACTACCTTCTAAGATATTGAAGTATTAGTGAATTAAGAGTGGAACAGGCATAGTTATAGTGAATTGGTGGTTATGTATCTGTTTTGAGGCTTGTGTATGTGCATTTCAAAGTGTCAGATATATATTTTTAAGATTGGCCTTGAAAGTGTCACAGTTGCTCTTTCTCAAGAATAGCTGGTCAGAGCATGTGTAACATATGCCAGCATAGCTAGCTGGAGTTTTGTAAAGAATTATATGCCATTTGAATATCAAACTGATTTGTACAGATGTTTGTGTTAAAAATGTATTTGTAATGTTGCTTGTGTTAAAAATCTATCAACAGTGGGTCTTGCTGGACAGAAAAGAAAGAAATATACATGTATTTCAGACTGTAGTGTTGTAACTGATGAAATGTATATATTTAACAGAGGATACTAGAAGGGAATGGGTTAAGCTCAGCCCAGCTACCCTTAAGAACAATAGCCTTAAATTAAATTACTTGGTTTAGGCCATAAATATTTTATCTCACAGGTCTGAATGCAGCCAGAGATGCAATGTCTGTGAAAATCCTGTGCTGGGATCCTGCTGTATTGTCCTTAATGGTGAACTAATTGCTACCCTGGGGTGCCAGAGAATGGCTTGTTAGTTTCTGCAGGAAAAGCTGAAGTGCTGGAATTGCTCTACATTTCCCAGATGCTATAATAAACCTTAACTAAAGTTCTATGTGGTATTGTGACACATCACTGCC